>NW_026291935.1:0-27262 GCF_023091745.1 Budorcas taxicolor | reverse complement strand
AATAGGAAAGAAGGGGGGAGGAGCCAAAAACTTATATTATTTATCCGAGGGAATGCTATATCAGGGGCTCCAATCATTAGAGGAACTAGCCAGTTGCCAAACCCTCCAATTATAATAGGCATTACTATAAAGAAGATTATTACGAATGCGTGTGCAGTTACAATTACGTTGTAGATTTGGTCATCTCCAAGTAGAGTTCCGGGTTGGCCTAACTCAGCACGAATTAGTAAGCTCAGAGCGGTTCCTACTATGCCGGCTCAGGCACCAAATAGAAGATAAAGGGTACCGATATCTTTATGATTAGTTGAAAATAATCAGCGGTTTATGAACATGGGTAAAATGGCTGAGTAAAGCAATAGACTGTAAATCTAAGAATAGAGGTTTGATTCCTCTTTTTACCAGGTCCTGTAGTGAATTAACATATTGAATTGCAAATTCAAAGGAGCAGCTTCAAACTCTGCCGGGGCTTCTCCCGCCTTTTTTTTCTTGCGGCGGGAGAAGTAGATTGAAGCCAGTTATTTAGGGTATTTAGCTGTTAACTAAAGTTTCGTGGGGGTGGGACCCACCAATCTAGTGAGGATTTAGCTTAATTAAAGTAGTTGATTTGCATTCAATTGATGTAAGATATGATCTTGCAGTCCTTATCAGGAATTAAGTAAATTATACTTGCTTAGGGCTTTGAAGGCTCTTGGTCTATTTAACCTAAATTCCTATTCTAGGATTGAGAGAATTGGTGTAAGTGGTAGTAGTATAGTGGACAATACGGTTATTGTTGGTAGGAGGGTTATTCGTTTTATGGTTGAGAATTGTCATTTTATTTTTATGTTGTTTGTGGAAGGGAACATAGTAAGTGTGGTGGAATATGCCAGTCGTATGTAGAAATATAGGTTTAGTAGTGCTGTAATTGCTATGAAGGTAGGTAGGATAATGCTATTGTTTTTTGTCATTTCTTGAATAATTATTCATTTTGGCATAAATCCTGATAGTGGGGGGAGTCCTCCTATTGATAGGAGGGTAATGAGAATTAGAATAGTTATGATGGGTGTTTTGTTTCATGTGTGTGATAGTGATAGAGTGGTTGTGGTTGAGTTGGCTATAAATAGTGTAAATATGGTGGAAGTTATGATGATGTAAATGATTAGGTTTAGTAATGTTATGGTGGGATTGTATGGTAAAATTGCTGTTATTCAGCCTATGTGGGCAATTGATGAGTAAGCTATAATTTTTCGTAGTTGGGTTTGGTTTAATCCTCCTCAGCCTCCGATTATAATGGATAGAATTGATAGGGTTAAGATTATATTTAGGTTGATGGATTGGGATACTTGGTAAAGTACCGATATGGGTGCTAGTTTTTGTCATGTAAGTAAGATTAGGCCTGAAGATAGAGGGATGCCTTGTGTTACTTCTGGGACTCAGAAGTGGAATGGGGCTATTCCTAGTTTTATGGCGAGGGCTATTGTTATGAGTATGGAGGCTGTTGGGTTAAATAGTTTTATTACGGTTCATTGGCCTGAGAATATTAAGTTGATGATAATGGCTATTATTAGTAGTATTGAGGCTGTTGATTGAGTTAGGAAATATTTAGTTGATGCTTCTGTGGCTCGTGGGTTGTGTTTTTTTATTATAATAGGAATGATGGCGAGTATATTTATTTCAAATCCGATTCAGATGAGTAGTCAGTGGGAGCTAATTATAACGATAATGGTTCCAAGTATTATAGTTATTAAGATAATAATGAGAGTGATTGGGTTTATTAGTACGGGAAGGATACAAACCAACATTTTCGGGGTATGGGCCCGATAGCTTAATTAGCTGACCTTACTATTAGAATTTGGTGTAATTGGGAGCACGAAGAGTTTTGAGTTCTTAGGAGTAGGTTCAATTCCTATAGTTCTAGAAATAAGAGGATTTAAACCTCTATAATTTACTCTATCAAAGTAACTCTTTTGTCAGACATATTTCTTATGTTTGTGGGGGGATACTTGATAGGAGAATAGGTAGAGATACATGTCATATGCATAGGGCTAGCGTTAGGGGTAGAAAATTTTTTCATAATAAGTGCATCAGTTGATCATAGCGGAATCGGGGGTAGGATGCTCGGATTCATAGGAAGGTCATTGTGAGTAGTAGTGATTTGATGATAAAGTTAATTGCGTAGAGTTCTGGTATGTATGGGTTATGGGATGCTCCTAGGAAGAGGGTTGTTGTGAAGATATTTATTATAATAATGTTTGCATATTCTGCTATAAAGAATAGGGCGAATGGTCCTGCGGCGTATTCTACATTAAAGCCCGATACTAGTTCAGATTCTCCTTCAGTAAGATCAAATGGTGCTCGGTTTGTTTCTGCTAGTGTTGAAATGAATCATATTATTGCTAAGGGTCATGCTGGGAAGATTAGTCATACTTGTTCTTGTGTAATGATTAATGTAGAGAGAGTGAAGGATCCATTTATTAGTAAGATTGATAGTAAGATAATTGCTAGTGTAACTTCATATGAAATTGTTTGTGCTACTGCTCGTAGGGCTCCAATAAGAGCGTATTTTGAGTTGGAGGCTCAGCCTGATCAGAGGATCGAGTATACGGCTAAGCTTGATATAGCTAATATGAAAAGGATTCCTAAGTTTATATTGATGAGGGGATAGGGTATGGGTAGGGGGATTCATATAGTTAAGGCTAGGGTTAGGGCTAGGATGGGGGCTAGAATAAATATTGAGATTGAGGATGTGGCAGGTCGTAGGGGTTCTTTAATGAAAAGTTTGATTGCATCGGCGATGGGTTGGAGTAAGCCATATGGTCCTACAATATTTGGGCCTTTTCGGAGTTGTATGTAGCCTAGGATTTTTCGTTCAACTAGTGTAAGAAAAGCTACGGCTAGAAGAATGGGGATAATAAGTGTTAAGATGTTGAGTATAAACATTTTGTTAAGGAGAGGATTTGAATCTCTGAGTATAAAGGTTTAAGTTTTACGCAATTACCGGGCTCTGCCACCTTAACTGGGCCCTTTTCTAGGGCAGGTATTGTTTGTGAGGTCAATTGAGATAAAGTCATTGATTGATTTAAGGCGCTTTGTTGAAGTTGGCCTTATTTCTCTTGTCCTTTCGTACTGGGAGAAATACATAACAGATAGAAACCGACCTGGATTACTCCGGTCTGAACTCAGATCACGTAGGACTTTAATCGTTGAACAAACGAACCTTTGATAGCGGTTGCACCATCGGGGTGTCCTGATCCAACATCGAGGTCGTAAACCCTATTGTCGATATGGACTCTTGAATAGGATTGCGCTGTTATCCCTAGGGTAACTTGTTCCGTTGATCAAGTCTTTGGATCAATAAACGATAGTTTGATTTGACTTGTGGGTCTAGTCTTTAAAATCGTTCGGAGGATTTTTTGTTCTCCGAGGTCACCCCAACCAAAACTGCTAGTCCATAAAGAGTGTTGTTATCCCTTAATGGTTAAGTTTATTTTCTTTGGACTAGTTAGTTAAAGCTCCATAGGGTCTTCTCGTCTTGTTGGTTTATTCCCGCCTCTTCACGGGAAGGTCAATTTCACTGATTGGAAGTAAGAGACAGTAAAACCCTCGTGTGGCCGTTCATACAAGTCCTTATTTAGAGAACAAATGATTATGCTACCTTTGCACGGTCAGGATACCGCGGCCGTTTAACGTCTAGTCACTGGGCAGGCAGTGCCTCCAATACTGGGGATGCTGGAGGTGATGTTTTTGGTAAACAGGCGGGATTTGTGTTTGCCGAGTTCCTTTTACTTCTTTTAATCTTTCCTGGGTGCACTCCTGTGTTGGATTAACAGTATAATTAATAAATTATTTATTGTTGGGTTATTTTTATTTACTGTTAACAGTCAGAGTATTATCAGATACTGACTTAAACTTGTGCAAGGAGAAAATATTTCTTGTTACTCATATTAACATTATTGCTTCTATTTAGTAATAGAATAGTCCAGTACTAGGTCTAGGAGTTGGTTATATTGTTGTTGGGATTAGTATTGTTTTTATTGTTGAGCTTTAACGCTTTCTTAATAGATGGCTGCTTTTAGGCCTACTATGGTGTTGTAAGATCTTACTCTCTAGTGAAGGTTGTACCCATTTCTAAAAGGCTGTACCTTTTTAGACTAACTTTTAAAGATACAGTGAGATTTGTTTATATTTTTTGGTATCTTTAAAGCTGAACTAAGATTCATTTTCTGGACAACCAGCTATCACCAGGCTCGTTAGGCATGTCACCTCTACTTATAGATCTTCTCACTATTTTGCCACATAGATGAGTTGGTTCTAATAAACTGTCTATAGGTAGCTCGTCTGGTTTCGGGTTACTTAGCTGAAATTCGTTTTGTTAAGTTTTTTGCTCGTTAATTCATTATGCAAAAGGTACAAGGGTTAATCTTTGCTTTTTTGTACTTTGATTATTTTCTTTCATCGTTCCCTTACGGTACTTTCTCTATAGCGCCATGTTTAGAATTTCTATCTCCTATACTTTAATAGGGGTAAATGTTTTGTTTTAGTATGTTTTGGTTATTGGATTGAAGAGTGGGGGTTTGGGCTAGGCATAGTTCAAAACATTCACAGTACACGAAATCTTCTAGGTGTAAACTAGATGCTTTAATTAAGCTATGTCTTGGTTTGTCCAAGCACACTTTCCAGTATGCTTACCTTGTTACGACTTACCTCCTCTCGTGTAATTGGTGCATGTAAATAGGTTTGGGTGCATATATTTACTTGAGGAGGGTGACGGGCGGTGTGTGCGTGCTTCATGGCCTGGTTCAACTAAGCACTCTATTCTTAGTTTACTACTAAATCCTCCTTTGGCTGTTAGTTTCATAATGGCTTTCGTATTAAGTTTTCTTGGATAGAAAATGTAGCCCATTTCTTCCCATTCCATAGGTTACACCTTGACCTAACGTTTTTATGTGTTATGATTGAGCTTACTTTTGTTCCTTTTCAGGGTTTGCTGAAGATGGCGGTATACAGACTGTATTAGCAAGGATTGGTGAGGTTTATCGGGGTTTATCGATTATAGAACAGGCTCCTCTAGAAGGGTGTAAAGCACCGCCAAGTCCTTTGAGTTTTGGGCCGTTGCCGGTAGTACTCTGGCGAATAATCTTGTTTTTGCAATTATTTATGTTTAGGGCTAAGCATAGTGGGGTATCTAATCCCAGTTTGGGTCTTAGCTATAGTGTGTCAGTTGTCGTAGAGTTACTTTCGTCACTTATTTTTGTTATAATTATGGCTTTTTACAGCTTAATTAGGATTTAACTCTATTTGGTGTAGTACTTTAACACGTTTTACGCCGTGTTCCTGTTAGCTTGGGTTAGTCGTATGACCGCGGTGGCTGGCACGAGATTTACCAACCCTAGTTAATATGGCTTAGTCGAACTTTCGTTCATGGCTTAAATTTTGTCACTGCTGTTTCCCGTGGGGGTGTGGTTAAGCAAGGCGTTATGAGCTACAGGGTGTGTGCTTGATACCTGCTCCTCTTAGTCCTGCTGATTCGGAGGGCGCTACTCACCGGGGTGCGGATGCTTGCATGTGTAAGTCTATTGAAAGTTAACAGGAAGGCCAGGACCAAACCTATGTGTTTATGGAGTTGGTATACTCATCTAGGCATTTTCAGTGCCTTGCTTTAAATTTAAGCTACATTAACCATGTAGTATGTAAGCAGACCCAGGCACCTATATGTCTATCTTGTTTGGAGTGTGAATTTGAGTATTGGGGGTGAGATAAATTTATATTGATACTTAGGGGGAAGTATGTTAAAAATGGTGGTTAATATTTAAGAGGGGGGGGGGGGAAATATAATAGGTATGTCCTGTAACCATTGACTGAAATGCCCATGCCTACCATTATGGGGATGCTCAAGATGCAGTTAAGTCCAGCTACAATTTATGCTCCGGGTCGGGGCCTTTGACGGCCATAGCTGAGTCCAAGCATCCCCGAAAATTAAAAAATACCAAATGTATGACAGCACAGTTATGTGTGAGCATGGGCTGATTAGTAATTAGTCCATCGAGATGTCTTATTTAAGAGGAAAGAATGGGCGGTTTTAGATGAGATGGCCCTGAAGAAAGAACCAGATGTCTGATAAAGTTCATTAAATAGCTACCCCCACGATTAATGGGCCCGGAGCGAGAAGAGAAATCCCTGCCAAGCGGGTTGCTGGTTTCACGCGGCATGGTCGGTAAGCTCGTGATCTAGTGGACGGGATACGCATGGTGACGAGGATAGATTTGACTTTATGCGCTATGTACGATCTAAGCAGGAAATGTCCTATGTACTATAGATAATTTTTATTGTACTTGCTTATATGCAAGGGGAAAATCATTTAATGTACTATATACATATTATATCTTTATTACATTAATTATGATGTACATGCTTATATGCATGGGGTAGATCATGTAATGTAATATATACATAGTATGTCTTTATTACATTAATTATAATGTACATACTGCACACAAAGTAGGTCATGTAGTATACTGCATTTATGTATGTTTTTATTATATTACTTCAGTGTATATATTCATACATATAGGATGGATCATGTGGTGTGCTAGACGCATATCATGTTTACATTGTATGAGTGTTAGTGGGTATGTTTGGGCAAATGACATGGTGTGTCTGTGTGTAGTACTCGTACATGTGTCTATTGAGGTGAGTTATTAAGCATGTTGTTACACGTGCAAGCTTATAGAGTGGGAGATTTGTGTCGTATGTTTAAAAATTTTAGCGGATTTAATACTGGGGAGGTTCTTAGTGTTTTTGGGGGTATATCAATAGACGCAATTAATAGTGGTTCAGGGAATAGTTTAAGTAGAACTTCAGCTTTGGGTGTTGATGGTGAGGCTATCGCTTCTTCCTTGAGTCTTAGGGAGGTTAATTGTTCTCCTTTTCTGGTTTACAAGACCAGCGTATTAATTTTACTACAAAGACTTGTCTTCATTTCAGGAGATTGTTTTCGATGGTGCTGGCTAGTGGTATTATTGCCAGGATGATGAGGAAATATATGATGGATGCTAATTGTCCGATGGTGATGTAGGGGTGTTCAACCGGTTGTCCTCCGATTCATGTAAGTGTTAATAGGTCTGCTATTAAAAGTCAGAATATGCATTGGCTGATTGGTCGGAACATTATGCTTCGTTGTTTGGATGTGTGGAGGAAGGGTACGAGTGTTAAGATCAAGATGGAAAGGACTAAGGCTAGGACTCCTCCCAGTTTATTGGGGATTGATCGTAGGATTGCGTATGCAAATAGGAAATACCATTCTGGCTTAATGTGGGAGGGTGTACTGAGTGGGTTTGCTGGAGTATAATTATCCGGGTCTCCGAGTAGGTCGGGAGTGAATAGTACTAGTGATATGAGGATGAGGATTAATAGTATGATGCCTAGGATGTCCTTGATGGTGTAATAAGGGTGAAATGGAATTTTGTCTGTGTCTGATGGAATTCCTGTGGGGTTGTTGGATCCTGTTTCGTGGAGGAAAATTAAGTGGATTATGGTGAGAGCTACAATGATAAATGGGAGGATGAAGTGGAAAGCGAAGAATCGGGTGAGGGTGGCTTTGTCTACTGAAAATCCCCCTCAGATTCATTCAACTAGGTTGGTGCCAATGTATGGGATTGCCGAGAGGAGGTTGGTAATGACTGTTGCTCCTCAGAATGATATCTGTCCTCATGGTAGGACATAGCCTATGAATGCTGTGGCTATTGTTGTAAATAGGAGAATTACTCCGATGTTTCATGTTTCTAAGAAGGTATATGATCCGTAATATAGGCCTCGTCCTACATGCATAAATAGGCAGATAAAAAATATTGATGCTCCGTTTGCGTGCATATATCGGATGATTCAGCCATAGTTTACGTCTCGACAAATGTGGGTTACAGAGGAGAATGCTATTGTTGTATCGGATGTGTAGTGTATTGCTAGGAATAGGCCTGTTAAGATTTGTAGAGCTAAGCAAGTGCCTAGGAGGGATCCAAAGTTTCATCATGATGAGATGTTTGATGGAGTTGGGAGGTCAATGAGTGCGTTGTTTACGATTTTTATTAGTGGGTGAGTTTTTCGGATGTTGATCATTAGTGTTCTTGTAGTTGAATAACAACGATGGTTTTTCATATCATTAGTCATGGTTAGATTCCATGCAGGAATAATGATTATGTACATTGTATTTATTTTAAGTGTAATTTTTGTGATGGGCTTTGTAGGGTTTTCTTCAAAACCTTCGCCTATTTATGGGGGGTTGGGATTGATTGTGAGTGGTGGGGTTGGGTGTGGTATTGTGTTAAATTATGGTGGTTCTTTTTTAGGTTTAATGGTTTTTTTAGTTTATTTAGGGGGTATAATGGTGGTTTTTGGTTATACGACAGCTATGGCTACTGAGCAGTATCCTGAGGTTTGGGTTTCTAATAAGGTTGTTTTAGGAACGTTTATTACTGGTTTGTTGATGGAGTTTTTTATAATTTACTATGTGTTGAAGGATAAGGAGGTGGAGATTGTGTTTAAGTTTAATGGTATGGGGGATTGGGTAATTTATGATACAGGGGATTCTGGGTTTTTTAGTGAGGAGGCCATGGGGATTGCTGCTTTGTACAGCTATGGTACTTGATTAGTTATTGTTACTGGTTGATCTTTATTAATTGGTGTAGTGGTGATTATAGAGATTACTCGTGGAAATTAAGTAGAATTGTGCTAGTGAAAATCGTAATTAGGAAGGAAAGGAAATATAATTTAATTAAGCCTTTTTGGTTTGTGATTATGATAGATGTTTTTATTTGGGTTAGTGAGATGGTTTTTGGTATAATGGTTTCTAGTCAGGTTAGGTCTAGAAGGGAGGATGCTGATTTTTGGCTTATTGTTAGATTTATATAGGGGGTTAAGCGGTGTATGACTGTGGGATAATATCCTAGTAGGTTAGAAAATTTGAATATGTTTGATGGGTAATTGAACTTTAAGTAGTGGGTTATGTTGTTAATTTCTAGTGCTAGAATAAAGCCTAGGATTGTAATTGTTAGGGCGGTGATTTTTAGGTAGTAGGGTATAGTTGTTTGGGGAATGGTTGTTGGGGGGATGTTGTTAGAAATGATGAATCCTGCGAAAAGACTTCCGATTAGTAAGCGTTTAATTGAGTTAATTAGGAATGGGTTGTTTTCATTAATAGAAATAAGGGTTGGGAATCGGGGTTGTCCTAGGAGTGTGAAGAAAATAATACGGGTACTGTAGATAGCTGTGAAGGAGATGGCGATTAGTGTTATTAAGAGGGCTCAGGCGTTGGTATATGACGTGTTGGCGGATTCAATAATTAGATCTTTGGAGTAGAATCCGGTGAGGAAAGGTATTCCTGTTAGTGCAAGGCTGCCAATAATAAGGGCTGTTGCGGTGAATGGTATGGCTTTAAATAGGCCTCCTATTTTTCGAATATCTTGTTCGTTATTTAGATTGTGGATGATGGAGCCGGAGCATAGAAATAATATGGCTTTGAAGAAAGCGTGGGTGCAGATGTGAAGAAGTGCTAGGTGAGGCTGGTTAATTCCAATTGTTACTATCATAAGGCCGAGTTGGCTGGATGTAGAGAAGGCGATGATTTTTTTAATGTCATTTTGGGTGAGGGCACATATTGCTGTAAATAGTGTGGTAATGGCTCCTAGGCATAGTATAGTAGATTGGATGAGTTTATTGTTTTCTGTTAATGGATAAAAGCGGATTAGTAAGAAAATACCTGCTACTACTATTGTACTTGAGTGGAGTAATGCTGAGACAGGTGTCGGACCCTCTATTGCGGAGGGTAATCATGGGTGCAGGCTAAATTGTGCGGATTTTCCGGTTGCGGCTAGAATTAGTCCTATTAGAGGTAGATTTGAGTTCTCTGGTTTTAGTAAGAAGATTTGTTGAAGGTCTCAAGTGTTGAGGTTAATTAGGAATCATGCTATTGCTAGGATAAATCCGATGTCGCCAATGCGGTTATATAGGATTGCTTGTAGAGCTGCTGTGTTTGCGTCTGCTCGTCCGTATCACCATCCAATTAGTAGAAATGATATAATTCCGACTCCTTCTCAGCCAATGAATAGTTGAAAGATGTTATTTGCAGTGACGAGGATGAGTATTGTGATAAGAAATAAGAGTAAGTACTTAAAAAATTGGTTGATGTTGGGGTCGGAATGTATGTATCATATTGAGAATTCTATGATGGATCATGTGACGAATAGTGATACTGGGATAAATATTGTCGAGAAGTAATCTATTTTGAAGCTGAGAGATAGTTTGAGGGTTTGGATGGTTAGTCAGTGTCAGTTTGAAATAATTATTTCTTGTCCTGTATGAATAAATATTATAGTGGGAATTATACTAGTGATAAAGGCGTATGAAATGGTTGTTTTTACGTAAAGTGGGTAATTGGTGAATTTGTGGGTGCTAAGACTAGTTGTCATGATGGGTACGGTTAGTAGGATTAGGGTAGTTAGTGTGAGGGATGGGAACAGGTTTATTACTTTTATTTGGAGTTGCACCAATTTTTTGGTTCCTAAGACCAATGGATAACTGCTATCCTTTAAAAGTTTGAAAAAGCCATGTTGTCAGGCATGGGAGCATAGAATTAGCAGTTCTTGCATACTTTTTCGGTAAATAAGAAGGTGATAGGCTTCTATTGTTAGATTCACAATCTAATGTTTTTTTAAACTATATTTACAGTATAGGGGTCCTAGGATAATTTTTGGGTTTAGGGATAGAAGCAGTAGTGGTAGTATGTGTAGTGATATGAGTGCATTTTCTCGTGTGAAGGAAGGTGAAATGTTATTGATATGATGAGTGTATTTGCCCCGTTGTGTTGTGATTAGTATATAGAGGGTGTAGAGAGTAGTGATTACTATGTTAAGTCCTATTAGAATAATTGTGATATTAGATCATGAAAAAGTCGATATTACTACAAATAGTTCTCCGATTAGGTTGATTGTTGGGGGTAGAGCCAGGTTGGTTAGACTTGCTAGGAGTCATCAGGTGGCTATTAGTGGAAGAAGTGTTTGTAGGCCGCGGGCTAAGATTATTGTACGGCTGTGAATTCGTTCGTAGTTAGAATTTGCTAGGCAGAAAAGTATAGAGGATGTAAGGCCGTGGGCAATTATCAGGGCGGTGGCTCCTATGTAGCTTCAGGGTGTTTGGATTAGGATTGCAACGATGACAAGTGCCATGTGGCTAATAGAGGAGTACGCGATGAGTGATTTCAGGTCCGTTTGACGAAGGCAAATTGAGCTGGTTATGATTATGCCTCATAGTGATAGCATGATGAATGGGTATGCTATAAAGTCGGTGATTGGATCTAGGAGAAGCGTAATTCGTAACATGCCGTATCCTCCTAGTTTTAGTAGGATTGCTGCAAGAACTATGGAGCCTGCAATTGGGGCTTCTACGTGGGCTTTGGGTAGTCAGAGATGAAGTCCGTATAGTGGTATTTTTACTATAAAGGCTATTATGCATGCTAGTCACATGAAGGTGTTGGATCAGGAGCTGGGTATTGGTTGTACTCAGTATTGTAGAATTAGGAAGTTTAGGGATCCTATTGTGTTTTGAATATAGATTAGTGCAACTAGTAAGGGTAGGGATCCTGCTAGTGTATAAAACAAGAAGTAGAGACCGGCATTTAGGCGTTCTGTTTGGTTCCCTCATCGGGTAATAATAATGAGTGTGGGAACTAGTGTTGCTTCAAATATAATATAAAAGAGAATTAGTTCTGTAGCAGAGAATGTCATAATTAGAAATAGTTGTAATAGGATTAGTATTGAGATGAAGAATTTTTTTCGGGCTGGGTTTTCTTTTGATAGGTGATGCTGGCTAGCTATAAGTATTAAGGGGAGGAGTCATATGGTTAGAATAAGTAGTGGTGTAGATAAGGAGTCGGAGAAGAAAGTTAATGAGAAGTTGAGGCTGTTATCGCCAAATTGGTTTATAAGGAGTAGGCTTGTAAGGCTAATTAGTAAGCTGTGGAGTGTGGAGTTAATTCAGATTATGTTATTTTTTGATAGCCAGGTTAGGGGTATAAGTATTATTGTGGAAATAATGTATTTTAGCATTGTAGCAGATTAAGGTTTTGTACGTAGTCGGTGCCGTATGTGTTTGATACCATTACTAGCAAGGATAGGCCTAGTGCTGCTTCGCAGGCTGCGAAAACTAGTAGAATAATGGGTATTATACTGGCTAAAGTGAAGTGTGAGTTTAGGATTATTAGGGTAGCTATAACGAATAAGGACAATATTATTCCTTCCAGGCATAGGAGGGAGGATATTAGGTGAGATCGATACATTAGTAATCCCGTGAGAGATACTATGAATGCTATTATAATATTTATGTATACGAGGGACATTTGGTACTTATGAGTTTGATCATAATCTAATGAGTCGAAATCATTTATTTTGGTTTAAACTAAGTACCATATTCGGTCCATTCTAATCCTTTTTGGGTTCATTCATAGGCTAGGCTTGTGGCTAGTAGGAAAATTAGGAGAAGGGATATAGTAAGCATTGTGTTAAGGTTAGTTGTTTGTGAGGCCCATGGTAGTGGTAGAAGTAGTGCAATTTCTAGATCGAAGAGGAGGAATGTGATAGCTACTAGAAAGAATTTTATGGAGAAAGGAAGGCGAGCAGATCCTATGGGGTCGAATCCACATTCGTATGGGCTTGTTTTTTCTGAGTATACGTTTAGTTGGGGGAGTCAGAATGCGATGGTCACGAGCAATGTAGCTAGTGTAAAGTTAGTTAGGAGGGTAATTATAAGGTTTATTGTTCTTTTTCGGGTTAGGCCGAAGCTAACTGATTGGAAGTCAGTTGTACTAATTAATACTAAAAGAACATGAGCCTCATCAGTAGATGGAAACATAGAGGAAAAGTCATACTACGTCTACGAAGTGTCAATATCAGGCAGCGGCTTCGAAGCCGAAATGGTGATTGGAGGTAAAGTGAAATTTTAGTTGGCGGAGGAAGCAGACAATTAAGAAAGTAGATCCAATAATGACATGGAGGCCGTGGAATCCTGTAGCTACGAAGAAAGTTGAGCCGTAAACTCCGTCTGAGATTGTAAAGGGAGCTTCATAGTATTCTGATGCTTGTAGAAGTGTAAAGTATACGCCTAACGTAATGGTGATGAATAAGGCTTGTAGCATGTGGTTACGGTTCCCTTCTATGAGGCTGTGGTGGGCTCAGGTAATGGAGACTCCTGAGGCTAGAAGGACAGAGGTGTTGAGTAGTGGGACTTCTAAGGGGTTAAGTGGGTGAATGCCTGTTGGGGGTCAGCAGCTGCCTAATTCGGGTGTAGGAGCAAGGCTTGAGTGATAGAAGGCTCAGAAGAAGCCAGTGAAGAATAGGACTTCGGAGACGATGAAGAGGATTATTCCGTAGCGAAGGCTTTTTTGGACAGCAGGAGTATGGTGGCCTTGAAAGGTACTTTCTCGGATTACATCTCGTCATCATTGGTATATTGTAAGTATGTTTGTTGTTAGGCCTAGGGTCAGTAGAGCTGTTGAATTGAAGTGAAATCACATGATGAGGCCAGATGTTATTAGGAGGGCAGATAGTGCTCCTGTGAGGGGTCAGGGACTTGGGTTTACTATGTGATAGGCGTGGGTTTGGTGTGTCATTATGTATTGTCGTGCAGATATAAGCTAACTAGGAGGGTGAATACGTAGGCTTGAACTATAGCTACTGCGAATTCGAGGATTGTTAGTAGAGCTAAAATAGTAAATGTAATAAGTGCTGTTGTGGTATTGATATTTAATAATGCAAGGGTAGCTCCTCCGATTAAGTGAATTAATAAGTGCCCTGCTGTGATGTTGGCTGTTAATCGTACGGCAAGGGCTACTGGTTGGATGAAGAGGCTGATGGTTTCGATAATTACCAGTATTGGGATTAGTGGGGTAGGTGTTCCTTGTGGTAGGAAGTGGGCGAGTGATGCTTTGGTTTTGTTGCGGAAGCCTGTAACTACGGCCCCTGCTCATAGGGGAATAGCCATGCCTAAATTTATTGATAGTTGTGTGGTTGGTGTAAATGAATGGGGTAATAAGCCTAATAAATTTGTAGACCCAATAAATAGAATTAGGGACATTAATATCAATGTTCATGTTTGTCCTTTGGTGTTGTGAGTGCTTATTATTTGTTTTGACATGAGTTGAAGTGCTCATTGTTGGAGGGAGATAAGGCGGTTATTAATTAGTCGGTTTGATGTAGGAAATAGTAAGCTAGGGAATATAATGACGAGAGTAACAAGGGGGAGGCCTAGAATTACAGGGGTAATGAAAGAGGTAAATAGATTTTCGTTCATTTTGTTTCTCAAGGGGCGTCTTGTTTTGGCGTTTTTGTTGTTATTAATTTTGGGTTATAGTAGAAATCGTGTTTTGAGATTTTTAATTGGAGAACAATAAAGAGGACTAAAAATATTGATAGAATTGTCGTGAGTCACGTTGATGTGTCTAGTTGTGGCATGTCATCAAGGAGAGTGTTGTGCTCTCGGTCTTTAACTTAAAAGGTTAATGCTGGCATAGCTTCTTGATGACTTATAACATTGATGCAGATCACTTTTCAAAATATTCTAATGGGACTAGTTCGAGAACGATTGGTATGAAACTATGATTTGATCCGCAGATTTCTGAGCATTGGCCGTAAAATAGGCCTGGACGAGTTGATATGAGGGTTGTTTGATTTAAACGGCCTGGAATTGCGTCTGTTTTTAGTCCTAGAGAGGGAACTGCTCATGAGTGTAAAACGTCTTCGGAGGAGATTAGTATTCGAATTGTTATTTCTATAGGTAATACAGCTCGGTTATCTACTTCTAGTAATCGTAGTTCTCCAGGTTTCAATTCTGATGTTGGAATTATATAGGAGTCGAAGCTTAAGTCTTCATAGTCTGTGTACTCATAACTTCAGTATCATTGATGTCCTATGGTCTTTACTGTGAGAGATGGGTTGTTGATTTCGTCTATTATGTATAGAATTCGTAGGGATGGGAGAGCAATTATAATCAGAATAATGGCTGGTAGAATGGTTCAGATTGTTTCTACTTCTTGTGCGTCTATGGTGCTGGTATGGGTTAGTTTTGTTGTTAGTATCAGTAAGATAATATAGAGTACTAGTGAGCTAATTAGGAAAACAATTATCAGAGTGTGATCGTGAAAGTGTAGCAGTTCTTCTATGATGGGTGATGTTGCGTCTTGAAAGCCTAGCTGTACGGGATATGCCATATGAGATGTACGGGACTTTCACCTGTAATTTAATCTTGACAAGGTTATGTAATGTTTTACTAACATCTCGTTTATTGAGAGAGACATAGTGGTTATGGTGTTGGCTTGAAACCGATAATAGGGGGTTCAATTCCTTCCTCTCTTATTTTAGGTTAATGTATGTAGGTTCTTCAAATGTGTGATATGGTGGAGGGCATCCGTTTAGTCATTCTAGATTTGTTGTGGTTAGGTCCACGGTTAAGACTTCCCGTTTGGATGCAAATGCTTCTCAGATGATAAAAGTCATTAATATTACTGCCGTTAGTGAGATGAATGAGCCTATAGATGAAATAGTGTTTCATATTGTATATGCGTCTGGGTAATCGGAGTATCGTCGTGGTATATACCAGATAGCCCTAAGAAATGTTGTGGGAAGAAGGTCATGTTAACACCTACAAATATAATTGCGAAATGGATTTTGGCTCATGTGTCATTAAGGGTGTAGCCTGAGAATAAGGGAAATCAATGTACAAATCCTCCTATGATAGCGAATACAGCTCCTATTGATAGTACGTAGTGGAAATGTGCTACCACATAGTATGTGTCGTGGAGAACGATGTCAAGGGAGGAGTTGGCTAAAACAATTCCAGTTAGTCCTCCAACTGTAAAAAGGAAAATGAAGCCTAGGGCTCATATTATAGCGGGGGATCATTTGATATTTCCTCCGTGAAGTGTTGCTAGCCAACTAAAGACTTTTACTCCGGTTGGGATAGCAATAATTATAGTAGCGGATGTAAAGTAAGCTCGTGTATCGACGTCTATTCCGACTGTGAATATATGATGGGCTCATACAATAAATCCTAGAAATCCAATTGATATTATGGCTCATACTATTCCTATATATCCAAATGGCTCTTTTTTTCCTGAATAGTAGGTTACGATGTGGGAGATTATTCCAAAGCCAGGTAAAATTAGAATATATACTTCGGGGTGTCCAAAAAATCAGAATAAGTGTTGATATAAGATAGGGTCTCCTCCTCCTGCTGGGTCAAAGAAAGTTGTATTCAGGTTTCGGTCTGTTAGTAATATTGTGATGCCAGCTGCTAATACAGGAAGTGAGAGGAGGAGTAGTACGGCAGTGATCAGTACAGATCACACGAACAGGGGGGTCTGGTATTGTGATATTGCGGGAGGTTTTATGTTAATAATAGTTGTAATAAAATTAATGGCTCCTAAAATTGAGGAAACACCTGCTAGGTGTAGGGAGAAAATGGTCAGGTCTACTGAGGCTCCTGCGTGGGCTAGATTACCTGCTAGAGGGGGATATACGGTTCAACCCGTCCCTGCTCCGGCTTCGACTATAGAGGATGCTAGGAGTAATAGGAAAGAAGGGGGGAGGAGCCAAAAACTTATATTATTTATCCGAGGGAATGCTATATCAGGGGCTCCAATCATTAGAGGAACTAGCCAGTTGCCAAACCCTCCAATTATAATAGGCATTACTATAAAGAAGATTATTACGAATGCGTGTGCAGTTACAATTACGTTGTAGATTTGGTCATCTCCAAGTAGAGTTCCGGGTTGGCCTAACTCAGCACGAATTAGTAAGCTCAGAGCGGTTCCTACTATGCCGGCTCAGGCACCAAATAGAAGATAAAGGGTACCGATATCTTTATGATTAGTTGAAAATAATCAGCGGTTTATGAACATGGGTAAAATGGCTGAGTAAAGCAATAGACTGTAAATCTAAGAATAGAGGTTTGATTCCTCTTTTTACCAGGTCCTGTAGTGAATTAACATATTGAATTGCAAATTCAAAGGAGCAGCTTCAAACTCTGCCGGGGCTTCTCCCGCCTTTTTTTTCTTGCGGCGGGAGAAGTAGATTGAAGCCAGTTATTTAGGGTATTTAGCTGTTAACTAAAGTTTCGTGGGGGTGGGACCCACCAATCTAGTGAGGATTTAGCTTAATTAAAGTAGTTGATTTGCATTCAATTGATGTAAGATATGATCTTGCAGTCCTTATCAGGAATTAAGTAAATTATACTTGCTTAGGGCTTTGAAGGCTCTTGGTCTATTTAACCTAAATTCCTATTCTAGGATTGAGAGAATTGGTGTAAGTGGTAGTAGTATAGTGGACAATACGGTTATTGTTGGTAGGAGGGTTATTCGTTTTATGGTTGAGAATTGTCATTTTATTTTTATGTTGTTTGTGGAAGGGAACATAGTAAGTGTGGTGGAATATGCCAGTCGTATGTAGAAATATAGGTTTAGTAGTGCTGTAATTGCTATGAAGGTAGGTAGGATAATGCTATTGTTTTTTGTCATTTCTTGAATAATTATTCATTTTGGCATAAATCCTGATAGTGGGGGGAGTCCTCCTATTGATAGGAGGGTAATGAGAATTAGAATAGTTATGATGGGTGTTTTGTTTCATGTGTGTGATAGTGATAGAGTGGTTGTGGTTGAGTTGGCTATAAATAGTGTAAATATGGTGGAAGTTATGATGATGTAAATGATTAGGTTTAGTAATGTTATGGTGGGATTGTATGGTAAAATTGCTGTTATTCAGCCTATGTGGGCAATTGATGAGTAAGCTATAATTTTTCGTAGTTGGGTTTGGTTTAATCCTCCTCAGCCTCCGATTATAATGGATAGAATTGATAGGGTTAAGATTATATTTAGGTTGATGGATTGGGATACTTGGTAAAGTACCGATATGGGTGCTAGTTTTTGTCATGTAAGTAAGATTAGGCCTGAAGATAGAGGGATGCCTTGTGTTACTTCTGGGACTCAGAAGTGGAATGGGGCTATTCCTAGTTTTATGGCGAGGGCTATTGTTATGAGTATGGAGGCTGTTGGGTTAAATAGTTTTATTACGGTTCATTGGCCTGAGAATATTAAGTTGATGATAATGGCTATTATTAGTAGTATTGAGGCTGTTGATTGAGTTAGGAAATATTTAGTTGATGCTTCTGTGGCTCGTGGGTTGTGTTTTTTTATTATAATAGGAATGATGGCGAGTATATTTATTTCAAATCCGATTCAGATGAGTAGTCAGTGGGAGCTAATTATAACGATAATGGTTCCAAGTATTATAGTTATTAAGATAATAATGAGAGTGATTGGGTTTATTAGTACGGGAAGGATACAAACCAACATTTTCGGGGTATGGGCCCGATAGCTTAATTAGCTGACCTTACTATTAGAATTTGGTGTAATTGGGAGCACGAAGAGTTTTGAGTTCTTAGGAGTAGGTTCAATTCCTATAGTTCTAGAAATAAGAGGATTTAAACCTCTATAATTTACTCTATCAAAGTAACTCTTTTGTCAGACATATTTCTTATGTTTGTGGGGGGATACTTGATAGGAGAATAGGTAGAGATACATGTCATATGCATAGGGCTAGCGTTAGGGGTAGAAAATTTTTTCATAATAAGTGCATCAGTTGATCATAGCGGAATCGGGGGTAGGATGCTCGGATTCATAGGAAGGTCATTGTGAGTAGTAGTGATTTGATGATAAAGTTAATTGCGTAGAGTTCTGGTATGTATGGGTTATGGGATGCTCCTAGGAAGAGGGTTGTTGTGAAGATATTTATTATAATAATGTTTGCATATTCTGCTATAAAGAATAGGGCGAATGGTCCTGCGGCGTATTCTACATTAAAGCCCGATACTAGTTCAGATTCTCCTTCAGTAAGATCAAATGGTGCTCGGTTTGTTTCTGCTAGTGTTGAAATGAATCATATTATTGCTAAGGGTCATGCTGGGAAGATTAGTCATACTTGTTCTTGTGTAATGATTAATGTAGAGAGAGTGAAGGATCCATTTATTAGTAAGATTGATAGTAAGATAATTGCTAGTGTAACTTCATATGAAATTGTTTGTGCTACTGCTCGTAGGGCTCCAATAAGAGCGTATTTTGAGTTGGAGGCTCAGCCTGATCAGAGGATCGAGTATACGGCTAAGCTTGATATAGCTAATATGAAAAGGATTCCTAAGTTTATATTGATGAGGGGATAGGGTATGGGTAGGGGGATTCATATAGTTAAGGCTAGGGTTAGGGCTAGGATGGGGGCTAGAATAAATATTGAGATTGAGGATGTGGCAGGTCGTAGGGGTTCTTTAATGAAAAGTTTGATTGCATCGGCGATGGGTTGGAGTAAGCCATATGGTCCTACAATATTTGGGCCTTTTCGGAGTTGTATGTAGCCTAGGATTTTTCGTTCAACTAGTGTAAGAAAAGCTACGGCTAGAAGAATGGGGATAATAAGTGTTAAGATGTTGAGTATAAACATTTTGTTAAGGAGAGGATTTGAATCTCTGAGTATAAAGGTTTAAGTTTTACGCAATTACCGGGCTCTGCCACCTTAACTGGGCCCTTTTCTAGGGCAGGTATTGTTTGTGAGGTCAATTGAGATAAAGTCATTGATTGATTTAAGGCGCTTTGTTGAAGTTGGCCTTATTTCTCTTGTCCTTTCGTACTGGGAGAAATACATAACAGATAGAAACCGACCTGGATTACTCCGGTCTGAACTCAGATCACGTAGGACTTTAATCGTTGAACAAACGAACCTTTGATAGCGGTTGCACCATCGGGGTGTCCTGAT
The DNA here is from genome assembly GCF_023091745.1 of Budorcas taxicolor. NCBI lineage: Eukaryota > Metazoa > Chordata > Mammalia > Artiodactyla > Bovidae > Budorcas > Budorcas taxicolor. The sequence goes on along the minus strand of NW_026291935.1, from coordinate 7,445 downwards.
CCAACATCGAGGTCGTAAACCCTATTGTCGATATGGACTCTTGAATAGGATTGCGCTGTTATCCCTAGGGTAACTTGTTCCGTTGATCAAGTCTTTGGATCAATAAACGATAGTTTGATTTGACTTGTGGGTCTAGTCTTTAAAATCGTTCGGAGGATTTTTTGTTCTCCGAGGTCACCCCAACCAAAACTGCTAGTCCATAAAGAGTGTTGTTATCCCTTAATGGTTAAGTTTATTTTCTTTGGACTAGTTAGTTAAAGCTCCATAGGGTCTTCTCGTCTTGTTGGTTTATTCCCGCCTCTTCACGGGAAGGTCAATTTCACTGATTGGAAGTAAGAGACAGTAAAACCCTCGTGTGGCCGTTCATACAAGTCCTTATTTAGAGAACAAATGATTATGCTACCTTTGCACGGTCAGGATACCGCGGCCGTTTAACGTCTAGTCACTGGGCAGGCAGTGCCTCCAATACTGGGGATGCTGGAGGTGATGTTTTTGGTAAACAGGCGGGATTTGTGTTTGCCGAGTTCCTTTTACTTCTTTTAATCTTTCCTGGGTGCACTCCTGTGTTGGATTAACAGTATAATTAATAAATTATTTATTGTTGGGTTATTTTTATTTACTGTTAACAGTCAGAGTATTATCAGATACTGACTTAAACTTGTGCAAGGAGAAAATATTTCTTGTTACTCATATTAACATTATTGCTTCTATTTAGTAATAGAATAGTCCAGTACTAGGTCTAGGAGTTGGTTATATTGTTGTTGGGATTAGTATTGTTTTTATTGTTGAGCTTTAACGCTTTCTTAATAGATGGCTGCTTTTAGGCCTACTATGGTGTTGTAAGATCTTACTCTCTAGTGAAGGTTGTACCCATTTCTAAAAGGCTGTACCTTTTTAGACTAACTTTTAAAGATACAGTGAGATTTGTTTATATTTTTTGGTATCTTTAAAGCTGAACTAAGATTCATTTTCTGGACAACCAGCTATCACCAGGCTCGTTAGGCATGTCACCTCTACTTATAGATCTTCTCACTATTTTGCCACATAGATGAGTTGGTTCTAATAAACTGTCTATAGGTAGCTCGTCTGGTTTCGGGTTACTTAGCTGAAATTCGTTTTGTTAAGTTTTTTGCTCGTTAATTCATTATGCAAAAGGTACAAGGGTTAATCTTTGCTTTTTTGTACTTTGATTATTTTCTTTCATCGTTCCCTTACGGTACTTTCTCTATAGCGCCATGTTTAGAATTTCTATCTCCTATACTTTAATAGGGGTAAATGTTTTGTTTTAGTATGTTTTGGTTATTGGATTGAAGAGTGGGGGTTTGGGCTAGGCATAGTTCAAAACATTCACAGTACACGAAATCTTCTAGGTGTAAACTAGATGCTTTAATTAAGCTATGTCTTGGTTTGTCCAAGCACACTTTCCAGTATGCTTACCTTGTTACGACTTACCTCCTCTCGTGTAATTGGTGCATGTAAATAGGTTTGGGTGCATATATTTACTTGAGGAGGGTGACGGGCGGTGTGTGCGTGCTTCATGGCCTGGTTCAACTAAGCACTCTATTCTTAGTTTACTACTAAATCCTCCTTTGGCTGTTAGTTTCATAATGGCTTTCGTATTAAGTTTTCTTGGATAGAAAATGTAGCCCATTTCTTCCCATTCCATAGGTTACACCTTGACCTAACGTTTTTATGTGTTATGATTGAGCTTACTTTTGTTCCTTTTCAGGGTTTGCTGAAGATGGCGGTATACAGACTGTATTAGCAAGGATTGGTGAGGTTTATCGGGGTTTATCGATTATAGAACAGGCTCCTCTAGAAGGGTGTAAAGCACCGCCAAGTCCTTTGAGTTTTGGGCCGTTGCCGGTAGTACTCTGGCGAATAATCTTGTTTTTGCAATTATTTATGTTTAGGGCTAAGCATAGTGGGGTATCTAATCCCAGTTTGGGTCTTAGCTATAGTGTGTCAGTTGTCGTAGAGTTACTTTCGTCACTTATTTTTGTTATAATTATGGCTTTTTACAGCTTAATTAGGATTTAACTCTATTTGGTGTAGTACTTTAACACGTTTTACGCCGTGTTCCTGTTAGCTTGGGTTAGTCGTATGACCGCGGTGGCTGGCACGAGATTTACCAACCCTAGTTAATATGGCTTAGTCGAACTTTCGTTCATGGCTTAAATTTTGTCACTGCTGTTTCCCGTGGGGGTGTGGTTAAGCAAGGCGTTATGAGCTACAGGGTGTGTGCTTGATACCTGCTCCTCTTAGTCCTGCTGATTCGGAGGGCGCTACTCACCGGGGTGCGGATGCTTGCATGTGTAAGTCTATTGAAAGTTAACAGGAAGGCCAGGACCAAACCTATGTGTTTATGGAGTTGGTATACTCATCTAGGCATTTTCAGTGCCTTGCTTTAAATTTAAGCTACATTAACCATGTAGTATGTAAGCAGACCCAGGCACCTATATGTCTATCTTGTTTGGAGTGTGAATTTGAGTATTGGGGGTGAGATAAATTTATATTGATACTTAGGGGGAAGTATGTTAAAAATGGTGGTTAATATTTAAGAGGGGGGGGGGGGAAATATAATAGGTATGTCCTGTAACCATTGACTGAAATGCCCATGCCTACCATTATGGGGATGCTCAAGATGCAGTTAAGTCCAGCTACAATTTATGCTCCGGGTCGGGGCCTTTGACGGCCATAGCTGAGTCCAAGCATCCCCGAAAATTAAAAAATACCAAATGTATGACAGCACAGTTATGTGTGAGCATGGGCTGATTAGTAATTAGTCCATCGAGATGTCTTATTTAAGAGGAAAGAATGGGCGGTTTTAGATGAGATGGCCCTGAAGAAAGAACCAGATGTCTGATAAAGTTCATTAAATAGCTACCCCCACGATTAATGGGCCCGGAGCGAGAAGAGAAATCCCTGCCAAGCGGGTTGCTGGTTTCACGCGGCATGGTCGGTAAGCTCGTGATCTAGTGGACGGGATACGCATGGTGACGAGGATAGATTTGACTTTATGCGCTATGTACGATCTAAGCAGGAAATGTCCTATGTACTATAGATAATTTTTATTGTACTTGCTTATATGCAAGGGGAAAATCATTTAATGTACTATATACATATTATATCTTTATTACATTAATTATGATGTACATGCTTATATGCATGGGGTAGATCATGTAATGTAATATATACATAGTATGTCTTTATTACATTAATTATAATGTACATACTGCACACAAAGTAGGTCATGTAGTATACTGCATTTATGTATGTTTTTATTATATTACTTCAGTGTATATATTCATACATATAGGATGGATCATGTGGTGTGCTAGACGCATATCATGTTTACATTGTATGAGTGTTAGTGGGTATGTTTGGGCAAATGACATGGTGTGTCTGTGTGTAGTACTCGTACATGTGTCTATTGAGGTGAGTTATTAAGCATGTTGTTACACGTGCAAGCTTATAGAGTGGGAGATTTGTGTCGTATGTTTAAAAATTTTAGCGGATTTAATACTGGGGAGGTTCTTAGTGTTTTTGGGGGTATATCAATAGACGCAATTAATAGTGGTTCAGGGAATAGTTTAAGTAGAACTTCAGCTTTGGGTGTTGATGGTGAGGCTATCGCTTCTTCCTTGAGTCTTAGGGAGGTTAATTGTTCTCCTTTTCTGGTTTACAAGACCAGCGTATTAATTTTACTACAAAGACTTGTCTTCATTTCAGGAGATTGTTTTCGATGGTGCTGGCTAGTGGTATTATTGCCAGGATGATGAGGAAATATATGATGGATGCTAATTGTCCGATGGTGATGTAGGGGTGTTCAACCGGTTGTCCTCCGATTCATGTAAGTGTTAATAGGTCTGCTATTAAAAGTCAGAATATGCATTGGCTGATTGGTCGGAACATTATGCTTCGTTGTTTGGATGTGTGGAGGAAGGGTACGAGTGTTAAGATCAAGATGGAAAGGACTAAGGCTAGGACTCCTCCCAGTTTATTGGGGATTGATCGTAGGATTGCGTATGCAAATAGGAAATACCATTCTGGCTTAATGTGGGAGGGTGTACTGAGTGGGTTTGCTGGAGTATAATTATCCGGGTCTCCGAGTAGGTCGGGAGTGAATAGTACTAGTGATATGAGGATGAGGATTAATAGTATGATGCCTAGGATGTCCTTGATGGTGTAATAAGGGTGAAATGGAATTTTGTCTGTGTCTGATGGAATTCCTGTGGGGTTGTTGGATCCTGTTTCGTGGAGGAAAATTAAGTGGATTATGGTGAGAGCTACAATGATAAATGGGAGGATGAAGTGGAAAGCGAAGAATCGGGTGAGGGTGGCTTTGTCTACTGAAAATCCCCCTCAGATTCATTCAACTAGGTTGGTGCCAATGTATGGGATTGCCGAGAGGAGGTTGGTAATGACTGTTGCTCCTCAGAATGATATCTGTCCTCATGGTAGGACATAGCCTATGAATGCTGTGGCTATTGTTGTAAATAGGAGAATTACTCCGATGTTTCATGTTTCTAAGAAGGTATATGATCCGTAATATAGGCCTCGTCCTACATGCATAAATAGGCAGATAAAAAATATTGATGCTCCGTTTGCGTGCATATATCGGATGATTCAGCCATAGTTTACGTCTCGACAAATGTGGGTTACAGAGGAGAATGCTATTGTTGTATCGGATGTGTAGTGTATTGCTAGGAATAGGCCTGTTAAGATTTGTAGAGCTAAGCAAGTGCCTAGGAGGGATCCAAAGTTTCATCATGATGAGATGTTTGATGGAGTTGGGAGGTCAATGAGTGCGTTGTTTACGATTTTTATTAGTGGGTGAGTTTTTCGGATGTTGATCATTAGTGTTCTTGTAGTTGAATAACAACGATGGTTTTTCATATCATTAGTCATGGTTAGATTCCATGCAGGAATAATGATTATGTACATTGTATTTATTTTAAGTGTAATTTTTGTGATGGGCTTTGTAGGGTTTTCTTCAAAACCTTCGCCTATTTATGGGGGGTTGGGATTGATTGTGAGTGGTGGGGTTGGGTGTGGTATTGTGTTAAATTATGGTGGTTCTTTTTTAGGTTTAATGGTTTTTTTAGTTTATTTAGGGGGTATAATGGTGGTTTTTGGTTATACGACAGCTATGGCTACTGAGCAGTATCCTGAGGTTTGGGTTTCTAATAAGGTTGTTTTAGGAACGTTTATTACTGGTTTGTTGATGGAGTTTTTTATAATTTACTATGTGTTGAAGGATAAGGAGGTGGAGATTGTGTTTAAGTTTAATGGTATGGGGGATTGGGTAATTTATGATACAGGGGATTCTGGGTTTTTTAGTGAGGAGGCCATGGGGATTGCTGCTTTGTACAGCTATGGTACTTGATTAGTTATTGTTACTGGTTGATCTTTATTAATTGGTGTAGTGGTGATTATAGAGATTACTCGTGGAAATTAAGTAGAATTGTGCTAGTGAAAATCGTAATTAGGAAGGAAAGGAAATATAATTTAATTAAGCCTTTTTGGTTTGTGATTATGATAGATGTTTTTATTTGGGTTAGTGAGATGGTTTTTGGTATAATGGTTTCTAGTCAGGTTAGGTCTAGAAGGGAGGATGCTGATTTTTGGCTTATTGTTAGATTTATATAGGGGGTTAAGCGGTGTATGACTGTGGGATAATATCCTAGTAGGTTAGAAAATTTGAATATGTTTGATGGGTAATTGAACTTTAAGTAGTGGGTTATGTTGTTAATTTCTAGTGCTAGAATAAAGCCTAGGATTGTAATTGTTAGGGCGGTGATTTTTAGGTAGTAGGGTATAGTTGTTTGGGGAATGGTTGTTGGGGGGATGTTGTTAGAAATGATGAATCCTGCGAAAAGACTTCCGATTAGTAAGCGTTTAATTGAGTTAATTAGGAATGGGTTGTTTTCATTAATAGAAATAAGGGTTGGGAATCGGGGTTGTCCTAGGAGTGTGAAGAAAATAATACGGGTACTGTAGATAGCTGTGAAGGAGATGGCGATTAGTGTTATTAAGAGGGCTCAGGCGTTGGTATATGACGTGTTGGCGGATTCAATAATTAGATCTTTGGAGTAGAATCCGGTGAGGAAAGGTATTCCTGTTAGTGCAAGGCTGCCAATAATAAGGGCTGTTGCGGTGAATGGTATGGCTTTAAATAGGCCTCCTATTTTTCGAATATCTTGTTCGTTATTTAGATTGTGGATGATGGAGCCGGAGCATAGAAATAATATGGCTTTGAAGAAAGCGTGGGTGCAGATGTGAAGAAGTGCTAGGTGAGGCTGGTTAATTCCAATTGTTACTATCATAAGGCCGAGTTGGCTGGATGTAGAGAAGGCGATGATTTTTTTAATGTCATTTTGGGTGAGGGCACATATTGCTGTAAATAGTGTGGTAATGGCTCCTAGGCATAGTATAGTAGATTGGATGAGTTTATTGTTTTCTGTTAATGGATAAAAGCGGATTAGTAAGAAAATACCTGCTACTACTATTGTACTTGAGTGGAGTAATGCTGAGACAGGTGTCGGACCCTCTATTGCGGAGGGTAATCATGGGTGCAGGCTAAATTGTGCGGATTTTCCGGTTGCGGCTAGAATTAGTCCTATTAGAGGTAGATTTGAGTTCTCTGGTTTTAGTAAGAAGATTTGTTGAAGGTCTCAAGTGTTGAGGTTAATTAGGAATCATGCTATTGCTAGGATAAATCCGATGTCGCCAATGCGGTTATATAGGATTGCTTGTAGAGCTGCTGTGTTTGCGTCTGCTCGTCCGTATCACCATCCAATTAGTAGAAATGATATAATTCCGACTCCTTCTCAGCCAATGAATAGTTGAAAGATGTTATTTGCAGTGACGAGGATGAGTATTGTGATAAGAAATAAGAGTAAGTACTTAAAAAATTGGTTGATGTTGGGGTCGGAATGTATGTATCATATTGAGAATTCTATGATGGATCATGTGACGAATAGTGATACTGGGATAAATATTGTCGAGAAGTAATCTATTTTGAAGCTGAGAGATAGTTTGAGGGTTTGGATGGTTAGTCAGTGTCAGTTTGAAATAATTATTTCTTGTCCTGTATGAATAAATATTATAGTGGGAATTATACTAGTGATAAAGGCGTATGAAATGGTTGTTTTTACGTAAAGTGGGTAATTGGTGAATTTGTGGGTGCTAAGACTAGTTGTCATGATGGGTACGGTTAGTAGGATTAGGGTAGTTAGTGTGAGGGATGGGAACAGGTTTATTACTTTTATTTGGAGTTGCACCAATTTTTTGGTTCCTAAGACCAATGGATAACTGCTATCCTTTAAAAGTTTGAAAAAGCCATGTTGTCAGGCATGGGAGCATAGAATTAGCAGTTCTTGCATACTTTTTCGGTAAATAAGAAGGTGATAGGCTTCTATTGTTAGATTCACAATCTAATG
>NW_026291934.1:0-169552 GCF_023091745.1 Budorcas taxicolor | reverse complement strand
TCCCTTGATCCACGTGACAGGAAGCGTGACACTACTGCTGCAGCGCGGGAGGAAAGCGCACGTGCATGCCCCCACTCGAGACGAGGCCTGACTCCCCTGGGGAGACTCAGAAGCACCCCAAGATCCATGGCAACACTGGAGAGGAATCCTCAGGTTCCGGCCCCGACTCCACACAAGGACTGAGGCCCCGGCATGGACGGGAGAGGAATCCCGAGAGGTCCCCTAGCAACTCGCATGGGGACTGGCCTTTCCTGAGGCCACCAGAGCGGGTCCCTGAGGTCCCCGTCGTAACTCGAGAAGACCTGCCGCAACTCGCGAAAATCCAGGAGGTTCTCCCCTCCAGGCGAGATGAGGCCCATTTCCGCTGAGGCGTCTCGAGGCTGATCTCACCTCACCTCTGGAACTTCGAAAGGGTCCTTCACACCCTTGGTGCAAATCAAGAAGTTCCCCGACCTAGCCGTCTCCACTCGAGAGGAATCACGAGGGTCCCGCCCACATCCAGAGGAGCCCCGTTTCCACCTCGTAGCTCGAGATGAGGGATCCTTTCCCTGCTTCGTCGGGAAAGAGTTCCCGGCGTTCCCGTCGCATCTCAAGAGGAGGCCCTCTCAACAGGAACGGCGAGAGGAACTCCAGGGTCGTGCCACCATTCCAAGAGTCCCCCAGATGTCTCAGTCCATTCCAGAGGAACCTCTTTTCCCTTCACCGGCTCGTCTTTCACGCCGAGGATCGACTCACACCAAGGTGGCACGTGGCACAGCCCTGTGGGAAAGTCTCAAGGGAAACAACAGATCCCTTGATCCACGTGACAGGAAGCGTGACACTACTGCTGCAGCTCGGGAGGAAAGCGCACGTGCATGCCCCCACTCGAGACGAGGCCCGACTCCCCTGGGGAGACTCAGAAGCCCCCCAAGATCCATGGCAACACTGGAGAGGAATCCTCAGGTTCCGGCCCCTTCTCCACACAAGGTCTTAGGCCCCGGCATGGACGGGAGAGGAATCCCGAGATGGCCCCTAGCAACTTGCACGAGGACTGGCCTTTCCTGAGGCCACAAGAGCGGGTCCCTGAGGTCCCCGTCGTAAATCGAGAACACCTGCCGCAACTCGACAAATTCCAGGAGGTTCTCCCCTCCAGGCGAGATGAGGCCCATTTCCGCTGAGGAGACTCGAGGCTGATCACTCCTCACCTCTGGAACTTCGAAAGGGTCCTTCACACCCTTGGTGCAAATCAAGAAGTTCCCCGACATACCCGTCTCCACTCGAGAGGAAACAGGAGGGTCCCGCCCACATCCAGAGGAGCCCCGTTTCCCCCTCGTAGCTCGAGATGAGGGATCCGTTCCCTGCTTCGTCGGGAAAGAGTTCCCGGCGTTCCCTTCGCATCTCAAGAGGAGGCCCTCTCAACAGGAACGGCGAGAGGAACTCCAGGGTCGTGCCACCATTCCAAGAGACCCCCAGATGTCTCAGTCCTTTCCAGAAGATCCTCTTTTCCCTTCACCGGCTCGTCTTTCAGGCCGAGTATCGACTCACACCAAGGTGGCACGTGGCACATCCCTGTGGGAATGCCTCGTGGGAAAGCCTCGAGCGAACGCCTCGAGGGAAACCACAGATCCCTTGATCCACGTGACAGGAAGCGTGACACTACTGCTGCAGCGCGGGAGGAAAGCGCACGTGCATGCCCCCACTCGAGACGAGGCCTGACTCCCATGGGGAGACTCAGAAGCACCCCAAGATCCATGGCAACACTGGAGAGGAATCCTCAGGTTCCGGCCCCGACTCCACACAAGGTCTTAGGCCCCGGCATGGACCGGAGAGGAATCCCGAGAGGGTCCCTAGCAACTCGCATGGGTTCTGGAGTTTCCTGAGTCCACCAGAGCGGGTCTCTGAGGTCCCAGTCGGAACTCGAGAAGACCTGCCGCAACTCGAGAAAATCCAGGAGGTTCTCCCTTCCATGCGAGATGAGGCCCATTTCCGCTGAGGCGTCTCGAGGCTGATCACACCTCACCTCTGGAACTTTGAAAGGGCCCTACACACCCTTGGTGCAAATCAAGAAGTTCCCCGACATACCCGTCTCCACTTGAGAGGAAACACGAGGGTCCAGCCCACAATCAGAGGAGCCCCGTTTCCCCCTCGTAGCTCGAGATGAGGGATCCGTTCCCTGCTTCGTCGGGAAAGAGTTCCCGGCGTTCCCTTCGCATCTCAAGAGGAGGCCCTCTCAACAGGAACTGCGAGAGGAACTCCAGGGACGTGCCACCATTCCAAGAGTCCCCCAGATGTCTCAGTCCATTGCAGAGGAACCTCTTTTCCCTTCACCGGCTTGTCTTTCATGCCGAGGATTGTCTCACACCAAGGTGGCGCGTGGCACAGCCCTGTGGGAAAGCCTCGTGGGAAAGCCTCGAGGGACAGCCTCGAGGGAAAGCCACAGATCCCTTGATCCACGTGACAGGAAGCGTGACACTACTGCTGCAGCTCGGGAGGAAAGCGCACGTGCATGCCCCCACTCGAGACGAGGCCTGACTCCCCTGGGGAGACTCAGAAGCACCCCAAGATCCATGGCAACACTGGAGAGGAATCCTCAGGTTCCGGCCCCGACTCCACACAAGGACTGAGGCCCCGGCATGGACGGGAGAGGAATCCCGAGAGGTCCCCTAGCAACTCGCATGGGGACTGGCCTTTCCTGAGGCCACCAGAGCGGGTCCCTGAGGTCCCCGTCGTAACTCGAGAAGACCTGCCGCAACTCGAGAAAATCCAGCAGGTTCTCCCCTCCAGGCGAGATGAGGCCCATTTCCGCTGAGGCGTCTCGAGGCTGATCACACCTCACCTCTGGAACTTCGAAAGGGTCCTTCACACCCTTGGTGCAAATCAAGAAGTTCCCCGACCTAGCCGTCTCCACTCGAGAGGAATCACGAGGGTCCCGCCCACATCCAGAGGAGCCCCGTTTCCGCCTCGTAGCTCGAGATGAGGGATCCTTTCCCTGCTTCGTCGGGAAAGAGTTCCCGGCGTTCCCGTCGCATCTCAAGAGGAGGCCCTCTCTACAGGAACGGCGAGAGGAACTCCAGGGTCGTGCCACCATTCCAAGAGTCCCCCAGATGTCTCAGTCCATTCCAGAGGAACCTCTTTTCCCTTCACCGGCTCGTCTTTCACGCCGAGGATCGACTCACACCAAGGTGGCACGTGGCACAGACCTGTGGGAAAGCCTCGTGGGAAAGCCTCGAGGGACAGCCTCGAGGGAAAGCCACAGATCCCTTGATCCACGTGACAGGAAGCGTGACACTACTGCTGCAGCTCGGGAGGAAAGCGCACGTGCATGCCCCCACTCGAGACGAGGCCTGACTCCCCTGCGGAGACTCAGAAGCACCCCAAGATCCATGGCAACACTGGAGAGGAATCCTCAGGTTCCGGCCCCGACTCCACACAAGGACTGAGGCCCCGGCATGGACGGGAGAGGAATCCCGAGAGGTCCCCTAGCAACTTGCATGGGGACTGGCCTTTCCTAAGGCCACCAGAGCGGGTCCCTGAGGTCCCCGTCGTAACTCGAGAAGACCTGCCGCAACTCGAGAAAATCCAGGAGGTTCTCCCCTCCAGGCGAGATGAGGCCCATTTCCGCTGAGGCGTCTCGAGGCTGATCACACCTCACCTCTGGAACTTCGAAAGGGTCCTTCACAGCCTTGGTGCAAATCAAGAAGTTCCCCGACATACCCGTCTCCACTCGAGAGGAATCACTAGGGTCCCGCCCACATCCAGAGGAGCCCCGTTTCCGCCTCGTAGCTCGAGATGAGGGATCCTTTCCCTGCTTCGTCGGGAAAGAGTTCCCGGCGTTCCCATCGCATCTCAAGAGGTGGCCCTCTCGACAGGAACGGCGAGAGGAACTCCAGGGTCGTGCCACCATTCCAAGAGTCCCCCAGATGTCTCAGTCCATTCCAGAGGAACCTCTTTTCCCTTCACCGGCTCGTCTTTCACGCCGAGGATCGACTCACACCAAGGTGGTGCGTGGCACAGCCCTGTGGGAAAGCCTCGTGGGAAAGCCTCGAGGGACAGCCTCGAGGGAAAGCCACAGATCCCTTGATCCACGTGACAGGAAGCGTGACACTACTGCTGCAGCTCGGGAGGAAAGCGCACGTGCATGCCCCCACTCGAGACGAGGCCTGACTCCCCTGGGGAGACTCAGAAGCACCCCAAGATCCATGGCAACACTGGAGAGGAATCCTCAGGTTCCGGCCCCGACTCCACACAAGGACTGAGGCCCCGGCATGGACGGGAGAGGAATCCCGAGAGGTCCCCTAGCAACTCGCATGGGGACTGGCCTTTCCTGAGGCCACCAGAGCGGGTCCCTGAGGTCCCCGTCGTAACTCGAGAAGACCTGCCGCAACTCGAGAAAATCCAGGAGGTTCTCCCCTCCAGGCGAGATGAGGCCCATTTCCGCTGAGGCGTCTCGAGGCTGATCACACCTCCCCTCTGGAACTTCGAAAGGGTCCTTCACACCCTTGGTGCAAATCAAGAAGTTCCCCGACCTACCCGTCTCCACTCGAGAGGAATCACGAGGGTCCCGCCCACATCCAGAGGAGCCCCGTTTCCGCCTCGTAGCTCGAGATGAGGGATCCTTTCCCTGCTTCGTCGGGAAAGAGTTCCCGGCGTTCCCGTCGCATCTCAAGAGGAGGCCCTCTCAACAGGACCGGCGAGAGGAACTCCAGGGTCGTGCCACCATTCCAAGAGTCCCCCAGATGTCTCAGTCCATTCCAGAGGAACATCTTTTCCCTTCACCGGCTCGTCTTTCACGCCGAGGATCGACTCACACCAAGGTGGCACGTGGCACAGCCCTGTGGGAAAGCCTCGTGGGAAAGCCTCGAGGGACAGCCTCGAGGGAAAGCCACAGATCCCTTGATCCACGTGACAGGAAGCGTGACACTACTGCTGCAGCTCGGGAGGAAAGCGCATGTGCATGTCCCCACTCGAGACGAGGCCTGACTCCCCTGGGGAGACTCAGAAGCACCCCAAGATCCATGGCAACACTGGAGAGGAATCCTCAGGTTCCGGCCCCGACTCCACACAAGGACTGAGGCCCCGGCATGGACGGGAGAGGAATCCCGAGAGGTCCCCTAGGAACTCGCCTGGGGACTGGCCTTTCGGGAGGCCACCAGAGCGGGTCCCTGAGGTCCCCGTCGTAACTCGAGAAGACCTGCCGCAACTCGAGAAAATCCAGGAGGTTCTCCCCTCCAGGCGAGATGAGGCCCATTTCCGCTGAGGCGTCTCGAGGCTGATCACACCTCACCTCTGGAACTTCGAAAGGGTCCTTCACACCCTTGGTGCAAATCAAGAAGTTCCCCGACCTAGCCGTCTCCACTCGAGAGGAATCACGAGGGTCCCGCCCACATCCAGAGCAGCCCCGTTTCCGCCTCGTAGCTCGAGATGAGGGATCCTTTCCCTGCTTCGTCGGGAAAGAGTTCCCGGCGTTCCCGTCGCATCTCAAGAGGAGGCCCTCTCAACAGGAACGGCGAGAGGAACTCCAGGGTCGTGCCACCATTCCAAGAGTCCCCCAGATGTCTCAGTCCATTCCAGAGGAAACTCTTTTCCCTTCACCGGCTCGTCTTTCACGCCGAGGATCGACTCACACCAAGGTGGCACGTGGCACAGCCCTGTGGGAAAGCCTCGTGGGAAAGCCTCGAGGGACAGCCTCGAGGGAAAGCCACAGATCCCTTGATCCACGTGACAGGAAGCGTGACACTACTGCTGCAGCTCGGGAGGAAAGCGCACGTGCATGCCCCCACTCGAGACGAGGCCTGACTCCCCTGGGGAGACTCAGAAGCACCCCAAGATCCATGGCAACACTGGAGAGGAATCCTCAGGTTCCGGCCCCGACTCCACACAAGGACTGAGGCCCCGGAATGGACGGGAGAGGAATCCCGAGAGGTCCCCTAGCAACTCGCATGGGGACTGGCCTTTCCTGAGGCCACCAGAGCGGGTCCCTGAGGTCCCCGTCGTAACTCGAGAAGACCTGCCGCAACTCGAGAAAATCCAGGAGGTTCTCCCCTCCAGGCGAGATGAGGCCAATTTCCGCTGAGGCGTCTCGAGGCTGATCACACCTCACCTCTGGAACTTCGAAAGGGTCCTTCACAGCCTTGGTGCAAATCAAGAAGTTCCCCGACCTAGCCGTCTCCACTCGAGAGGAATCACGAGGGTCCCGCCCACATCCAGAGCAGCCCCGTTTCCGCCTCGTAGCTCGAGATGAGGGATCCTTTCCCTGCTTCGTCGGGAAAGAGTTCCCGGCGTTCCCGTCGCATCTCAAGAGGAGGCCCTCTCAACAGGAACGGCGAGAGGAACTCCAGGGTCGTGCCACCATTCCAAGAGTCCCCCAGATGTCTCAGTCCATTCCAGAGGAACCTCTTTTCCCTTCACCGGCTCGTCTTTCACGCCGAGGATCGACTCACACCAAGGTGGCACGTGGCACAGCCCTGTGGGAAAGCCTCGTGGGAAAGCCTCGAGGGACAGCCTCGAGGGAAAGCCACAGATCCCTTGATCCACGTGACAGGAAGCGTGACACTACTGCTGCAGCTCGGGAGGAAAGCGCACGTGCATGCCCCCACTCGAGACGAGGCCTGACTCCCCTGGGGAGACTCAGAAGCACCCCAAGATCCATGGCAACACTGGAGAGGAATCCTCAGGTTCCGGCCCCGACTCCACACAAGGACTGAGGCCCCGGAATGGACGGGAGAGGAATCCCGAGAGGTCCCCTAGCAACTCGCATGGGGACTGGCCTTTCCTGAGGCCACCAGAGCGGGTCCCTGAGGTCCCCGTCGTAACTCGAGAAGACCTGCCGCAACTCGAGAAAATCCAGGAGGTTCTCCCCTCCAGGCGAGATGAGGCCAATTTCCGCTGAGGCGTCTCGAGGCTGATCACACCTCACCTCTGGAACTTCGAAAGGGTCCTTCACAGCCTTGGTGCAAATCAAGAAGTTCCCCGACCTAGCCGTCTCCACTCGAGAGGAATCACGAGGGTCCCGCCCACATCCAGAGGAGCCCCGTTTCCGCCTCGTAGCTCGAGATGAGGGATCCTTTCCCTGCTTCGTCGGGAAAGATTTCCCGGCCTTCCCGTCGCATCTCAAGAGGAGGCCCTCTCAACAGGACCGGCGAGAGGAACTCCAGGGTCGTGCCACCATTCCAAGAGTCCCCCAGATGTCTCAGTCCATTCCAGAGGAACCTCTTTTCCCTTCACCGGCTCGTCTTTCACGCCGAGGATCGACTCACACCAAGGTGGCACGTGGCACAGCCCTGTGGGAAAGCCTCGTGGGAAAGCCTCGAGGGACAGCCTCGAGGGAAAGCCACAGATCCCTTGATCCACGTGACAGGAAGCGTGACACTACTGCTGCAGCTCGGGAGGAAAGCGCACGTGCATGCCCCCACTCGAGACGAGGCCTGACTCCCCTGGGGAGACTCAGAAGCACCCCAAGATCCATGGCAACACTGGAGAGGAATCCTCAGGTTCCGGCCCCGACTCCACACAAGGACTGAGGCCCCGGCATGGACGGGAGAGGAATCCTGAGAGGTCCCCTAGCAACTCGCATGGGGACTGGCCTTTCCTGAGGCCACCAGAGCGGGTCCCTGAGGTCCCCGTCGTAACTCGAGAAGACCTGCCGCAACTCGAGAAAATCCAGCAGGTTCTCCCCTCCAGGCGAGATGAGGCCCATTTCCGCTGAGGCGTCTCGAGGCTGATCACACCTCACCTCTGGAACTTCGAAAGGGTCCTTCACACCCTTGGTGCAAATCACGAAGTTCCCCGACCTAGCCGTCTCCACTCGAGAGGAATCACGAGGGTCCCGCCCACATCCAGAGGAGCCCCGTTTCCGCCTCGTAGCTCGAGATGAGGGATCCTTTCCCTGCTTCGTCGGGAAAGAGTTCCCGGCGTTCCCGTCGCATCTCAAGAGGAGGCCCTCTCTACAGGAACGGCGAGAGGAACTCCAGGGTCGTGCCACCATTCCAAGAGTCCCCCAGATGTCTCAGTCCATTCCAGAGGAACCTCTTTTCCCTTCACCGGCTCGTCTTTCACGCCGAGGATCGACTCACACCAAGGTGGCACGTGGCACAGACCTGTGGGAAAGCCTCGTGGGAAAGCCTCGAGGGACAGCCTCGAGGGAAAGCCACAGATCCCTTGATCCACGTGACAGGAAGCGTGACACTACTGCTGCAGCTCGGGAGGAAAGCGCACGTGCATGCCCCCACTCGAGACGAGGCCTGACTCCCCTGCGGAGACTCAGAAGCACCCCAAGATCCATGGCAACACTGGAGAGGAATCCTCAGGTTCCGGCCCCGACTCCACACAAGGACTGAGGCCCCGGCATGGACGGGAGAGGAATCCCGAGAGGTCCCCTAGCAACTTGCATGGGGACTGGCCTTTCCTAAGGCCACCAGAGCGGGTCCCTGAGGTCCCCGTCGTAACTCGAGAAGACCTGCCGCAACTCGAGAAAATCCAGGAGGTTCTCCCCTCCAGGCGAGATGAGGCCCATTTCCGCTGAGGCGTCTCGAGGCTGATCACACCTCACCTCTGGAACTTCGAAAGGGTCCTTCACAGCCTTGGTGCAAATCAAGAAGTTCCCCGACATACCCGTCTCCACTCGAGAGGAATCACTAGGGTCCCGCCCACATCCAGAGGAGCCCCGTTTCCGCCTCGTAGCTCGAGATGAGGGATCCTTTCCCTGCTTCGTCGGGAAAGAGTTCCCGGCGTTCCCATCGCATCTCAAGAGGTGGCCCTCTCGACAGGAACGGCGAGAGGAACTCCAGGGTCGTGCCACCATTCCAAGAGTCCCCCAGATGTCTCAGTCCATTCCAGAGGAACCTCTTTTCCCTTCACCGGCTCGTCTTTCACGCCGAGGATCGACTCACACCAAGGTGGTGCGTGGCACAGCCCTGTGGGAAAGCCTCGTGGGAAAGCCTCGAGGGACAGCCTCGAGGGAAAGCCACAGATCCCTTGATCCACGTGACAGGAAGCGTGACACTACTGCTGCAGCTCGGGAGGAAAGCGCACGTGCATGCCCCCACTCGAGACGAGGCCTGACTCCCCTGGGGAGACTCAGAAGCACCCCAAGATCCATGGCAACACTGGAGAGGAATCCTCAGGTTCCGGCCCCGACTCCACACAAGGACTGAGGCCCCGGCATGGACGGGAGAGGAATCCCGAGAGGTCCCCTAGCAACTCGCATGGGGACTGGCCTTTCCTGAGGCCACCAGAGCGGGTCCCTGAGGTCCCCGTCGTAACTCGAGAAGACCTGCCGCAACTCGAGAAAATCCAGGAGGTTCTCCCCTCCAGGCGAGATGAGGCCAATTTCCGCTGAGGCGTCTCGAGGCTGATCACACCTCACCTCTGGAACTTCGAAAGGGTCCTTCACAGCCTTGGTGCAAATCAAGAAGTTCCCCGACATACCCGTCTCCACTCGAGAGGAATCACGAGGGTCCCGCCCACATCCAGAGGAGCCCCGTTTCCGCCTCGTAGCTCGAGATGAGGGATCCTTTCCCTGCTTCGTCGGGAAAGAGTTCCCGGCGTTCCCGTCGCATCTCAAGAGGAGGCCCTCTGAACAGGAACGGCGAGAGGAACTCCAGGGTCGTGCCACCATTCCAAGAGTCCCCCAGATGTCTCAGTCCATTCCAGAGGAACCTCTTTTCCCTTCACCGGCTCGTCTTTCACGCCGAGGATCGACTCACACCAAGGTGGCACGTGGCACAGCCCTGTGGGAAAGCCTCGTGGGAAAGCCTCGAGGGACAGCCTCGAGGGAAAGCCACAGATCCCTTGATCCACGTGACAGGAAGCGTGACACTACTGCTGCAGCTCGGGAGGAAAGCGCACGTGCATGACCCACTCGAGACGAGGCCTGACTCCCCTGGGGAGACTCAGAAGCACCCCAAGATCCATGGCAACACTGGAGAGGAATCCTCAGGTTCCGGCCCCGACTCCACACAAGGACTGAGGCCCCGGCATGGACGGGAGAGGAATCCCGAGAGGTCCCCTAGCAACTCGCATGGGGACTGGCCTTTCCTGAGGCCACCAGAGCGGGTCCCTGAGGTCCCCGTCGTAACTCGAGAAGACCTGCCGCAACTCGAGAAAATCCAGGAGGTTCTCCCCTCCAGGCGAAATGAGGCCCATTTCCGCTGAGGCGTCTCGAGGCTGATCACACCTCACCTCTGGAACTTCGAAAGGGTCCTTCACACCCTTGGTGCAAATCAAGAAGTTCCCCGACCTAGCCGTCTCCACTCGAGAGGAATCACGAGGGTCCCGCCCACATCCAGAGGAGCCCCGTTTCCGCCTCGTAGCTCGAGATGAGGGATCCTTTCCCTGCTTCGTCGGGAAAGAGTTCCCGGCGATCCCGTCGCATCTCAAGAGGAGGCCCTCTCAACAGGAACGGCGAGAGGAACTCCAGGGTCGTGCCACCATTCCAAGAGTCCCCCAGATGTCTCAGTCCATTCCAGAGGAACCTCTTTTCCCTTCACCGGCTCGTCTTTCACGCCGAGGATCGACTCACACCAAGGTGGCACGTGGCACAGCCCTGTGGGAAAGCCTCGTGGGAAAGCCTCGAGGGACAGCCTCGAGGGAAAGCCACAGATCCCTTGATCCACGTGACAGGAAGCGTGACACTACTCCTGCAGCTCGGGAGGAAAGCGCACGTGCATGCCCCCACTCGAGACGAGGCCTGACTCCCCTGGGGAGACTCAGAAGCACCCCAAGATCCATGGCAACACTGGAGAGGAATCCTCAGGTTCCGGCCCCGACTCCACACAAGGACTGAGGCCCCGGCATGGACGGGAGAGGAATCCCGAGAGGTCCCCTAGCAACTCGCATGGGGACTGGCCTTTCCTGAGGCCACCAGAGCGGGTCCCTGAGGTCCCCGTCGTAACTCGAGAAGACCTGCCGCAACTCGAGAAAATCCAGGAGGTTCTCCCCTCCAGGCGAGATGAGGCCCATTTCCGCTGAGGCGTCTCGAGGCTGATCACACCTCACCTCTGGAACTTCGAAAGGGTCCTTCACACCCTTGGTGCAAATCAAGAAGTTCCCCGACCTAGCCGTCTCCACTCGAGAGGAATCACGAGGGTCCCGCCCACATCCAGAGGAGCCCCGTTTCCGCCTCGTAGCTCGAGATGAGTGATCCTTTCCCTGCTTCGTCGGGAAAGAGTTCCCGGCGTTCCCGTCGCATCTCAAGAGGAGGCCCTCTCAACAGGAACGGCGAGAGGAACTCCAGGGTCGTGCCACCATTCCAAGAGTCCCCCAGATGTCTCAGTCCATTCCAGAGGAACCTCTTTTCCCTTCACCGGCTCGTCTTTCACGCCGAGGATCGACTCACACCAAGGTGGCACGTGGCACAGCCCTGTGGGAAAGCCTCGTGGGAAAGCCTCGAGGGACAGCCTCGAGGGAAAGCCACAGATCCCTTGATCCACGTGACAGGAAGCGTGACACTACTGCTGCAGCGCGGGAGGAAAGCGCACGTGCATGCCCCCACTCGAGACGAGGCCTGACTCCCCTGGGGAGACTCAGAAGCACCCCAAGATCCATGGCAACACTGGAGAGGAATCCTCAGGTTCCGGCCCCGACTCCACACAAGGACTGAGGCCCCGGCATGGACGGGAGAGGAATCCTGAGAGGTCCCCTAGCAACTCGCATGGGGACTGGCCTTTCCTGAGGCCACCAGAGCGGGTCCCTGAGGTCCCCGTCGTAACTCGAGAAGACCTGCCGCAACTCGAGAAAATCCAGCAGGTTCTCCCCTCCAGGCGAGATGAGGCCCATTTCCGCTGAGGCGTCTCGAGGCTGATCACACCTCACCTCTGGAACTTCGAAAGGGTCCTTCACACCCTTGGTGCAAATCAAGAAGTTCCCCGACCTAGCCGTCTCCACTCGAGAGGAATCACGAGGGTCCCGCCCACATCCAGAGGAGCCCCGTTTCCGCCTCGTAGCTCGAGATGAGGGATCCTTTCCCTGCTTCGTCGGGAAAGAGTTCCCGGCGTTCCCGTCGCATCTCAAGAGGAGGCCCTCTCTACAGGAATGGCGAGAGGAACTCCAGGGTCGTGCCACCATTCCAAGAGTCCCCCAGATGTCTCAGTCCATTCCAGAGGAACCTCTTTTCCCTTCACCGGCTCGTCTTTCACGCCGAGGATCGACTCACACCAAGGTGGCACGTGGCACAGCCCTGTGGGAAAGCCTCGTGGGAAAGCCTCGAGGGACAGCCTCGAGGGAAAGCCACAGATCCCTTGATCCACGTGACAGGAAGCGTGACACTACTGCTGCAGCTCGGGAGGAAAGCGCACGTGCATGACCCACTCGAGACGAGGCCTGACTCCCCTGGGGAGACTCAGAAGCACCCCAAGATCCATGGCAACACTGGAGAGGAATCCTCAGGTTCCGGCCCCGACTCCACACAAGGACTGAGGCCCCGGCATGGACGGGAGAGGAATCCCGAGAGGTCCCCTAGCAACTCGCATGGGGACTGGCCTTTCCTGAGGCCACCAGAGCGGGTCCCTGAGGTCCCCGTCGTAACTCGAGAAGACCTGTCGCAACTCGAGAAAATCCAGGAGGTTCTCCCCTCCAGGCGAGATGAGGCCCATTTCCGCTGAGGCGTCTCGAGGCTGATCACACCTCCCCTCTGGAACTTCGAAAGGGTCCTTCACACCCTTGGTGCAAATCAAGAAGTTCCCCGACATACCCGTCTCCACTCGAGAGGAATCACGAGGGTCCCGCCCACATCCAGAGGAGCCCCGTTTCCGCCTCGTAGCTCGAGATGAGGGATCCTTTCCCTGCTTCGTCGGGAAAGAGTTCCCGGCGTTCCCGTCGCATCTCAAGAGGAGGCCCTCTGAACAGGAACGGCGAGAGGAACTCCAGGGTCGTGCCACCATTCCAAGAGTCCCCCAGATGTCTCAGTCCATTCCAGAGGAACCTCTTTTCCCTTCACCGGCTCGTCTTTCACGCCGAGGATCGACTCACACCAAGGTGGCACGTGGCACAGCCCTGTGGGAAAGCCTCGTGGGAAAGCCTCGAGGGACAGCCTCGAGGGAAAGCCACAGATCCCTTGATCCACGTGACAGGAAGCGTGACACTACTGCTGCAGCTCGGGAGGAAAGCGCACGTGCATGACCCACTCGAGACGAGGCCTGACTCCCCTGGGGAGACTCAGAAGCACCCCAAGATCCATGGAAACACTGGAGAGGAATCCTCAGGTTCCGGCCCCGACTCCACACAAGGACTGAGGCCCCGGCATGGACGGGAGAGGAATCCCGAGAGGTCCCCTAGCAACTCGCATGGGGACTGGCCTTTCCTGAGGCCACCAGAGCGGGTCCCTGAGGTCCCCGTCGTAACTCGAGAAGACCTGCCGCAACTCGAGAAAATCCAGGAGGTTCTCCCCTCCAGGCGAAATGAGGCCCATTTCCGCTGAGGCGTCTCGAGGCTGATCACACCTCACCTCTGGAACTTCGAAAGGGTCCTTCACACCCTTGGTGCAAATCAAGAAGTTCCCCGACCTAGCCGTCTCCACTCGAGAGGAATCACGAGGGTCCCGCCCACATCCAGAGGAGCCCCGTTTCCGCCTCGTAGCTCGAGATGAGGGATCCTTTCCCTGCTTCGTCGGGAAAGAGTTCCCGGCGTTCCCGTCGCATCTCAAGAGGAGGCCCTCTCAACAGGAACGGCGAGAGGAACTCCAGGGTCGTGCCACCATTCCAAGAGTCCCCCAGATGTCTCAGTCCATTCCAGAGGAACCTCTTTTCCCTTCACCGGCTCGTCTTTCACGCCGAGGATCGACTCACACCAAGGTGGCACGTGGCACAGCCCTGTGGGAAAGCCTCGTGGGAAAGCCTCGAGGGACAGCCTCGAGGGAAAGCCACAGATCCCTTGATCCACGTGACAGGAAGCGTGACACTACTGCTGCAGCGCGGGAGGAAAGCGCACGTGCATGCCCCCACTCGAGACGAGGCCTGACTCCCCTGGGGAGACTCAGAAGCACCCCAAGATCCATGGCAACACTGGAGAGGAATCCTCAGGTTCCGGCCCCGACTCCACACAAGGACTGAGGCCCCGGCATGGACGGGAGAGGAATCCCGAGAGGTCCCCTAGCAACTCGCATGGGGACTGGCCTTTCCTGAGGCCACCGGAGCGGGTCCCTGAGGTCCCCGTCGTAACTCGAGAAGACCTGCCGCAACTCGAGAAAATCCAGGAGGTTCTCCCCTCCAGGCGAGATGAGGCCCATTTCCGCTGAGGCGTCTCGAGGCTGATCACACCTCACCTCTGGAACTTCGAAAGGGTCCTTCACACCCTTGGTGCAAATCAAGAAGTTCCCCGACCTAGCCGTCTCCACTCGAGAGGAATCACGAGGGTCCCGCCCACATCCAGAGGAGCCCCGTTTCCGCCTCGTAGCTCGAGATGAGGGATCCTTTCCCTGCTTCGTCGGGAAAGAGTTCCCGGCGTTCCCGTCGCATCTCAAGAGGAGGCCCTCTCAACAGGAACGGCGAGAGGAACTCCAGGGTCGTGCCACCATTCCAAGAGTCCCCCAGATGTCTCAGTCCATTCCAGAGGAACCTCTTTTCCCTTCACCGGCTCGTCTTTCACGCCGAGGATCGACTCACACCAAGGTGGCACGTGGCACAGCCCTGTGGGAAAGCCTCGTGGGAAAGCCTCGAGGGACAGCCTCGAGGGAAAGCCACAGATCCCTTGATCCACGTGACAGGAAGCGTGACACTACTGCTGCAGCTCGGGAGGAAAGCGCACGTGCATGCCCCCACTCGAGACGAGGCCTGACTCCCCTGGGGAGACTCAGAAGCACCCCAAGATCCATGGCAACACTGGAGAGGAATCCTCAGGTTCCGGCCCCGACTCCACCCAAGGACTGAGGCCCCGGCATGGACGGGAGAGGAATCCCGAGAGGTCCCGTAGCAACTCGCATGGGGACTGGCCTTTCCTGAGGCCACCAGAGCGGGTCCCTGAGGTCCCCGTCGTAACTCGAGAAGACCTGCCGCAACTCGAGAAAATCCAGGAGGTTCTCCCCTCCAGGCGAGATGAGGCCCATTTCCGCTGAGGCGTCTCGAGGCTGATCACACCTCACCTCTGGAACTTCGAAAGGGTCCTTCACACCCTTGGTGCAAATCAAGAAGTTCCCCGACCTAGCCGTCTCCACTCGAGAGGAATCACGAAGGTCCCGCCCACATCCAGAGGAGCCCCGTTTCCGCCTCGTAGCTCGAGATGAGGGATACTTTCCCTGCTTCGTCGGGAAAGAGTTCCCGGCGTTCCCGTCGCATCTCAACAGGAGGCCCTCTCAACAGGAACGGCGAGAGGAACTCCAGGGTCGTGCCACCATTCCAAGAGTCCCCCAGATGTCTCAGTCCATTCCAGAGGAACCTCTTTTCCCTTCACCGGCTCGTCTTTCACGCCGAGGATCGACTCACACCAAGGTGGCACGTGGCACAGCCCTGTGGGAAAGCCTCGTGGGAAAGCCTCGAGGGACAGCCTCGAGGGAAAGCCACAGATCCCTTGATCCACGTGACAGGAAGCGTGACACTACTGCTGCAGCGCGGGAGGAAAGCGCACGTGCATGCGCCCACTCGAGACGAGGCCTGACTCCCCTGGGGAGACTCAGAAGCACCCCAAGATCCATGGCAACACTGGAGAGGAATCCTCAGGTTCCGGCCCCGACTCCACACAAGGACTGAGGCCCCGGCATGGACGGGAGAGGAATCCCGAGAGGTCCCCTAGCAACTCGCATGGGGACTGGCCTTTCCTGAGGCCACCAGAGCGGGTCCCTGAGGTCCCCGTCGTAACTCGAGAAGACCTGCCGCAACTCGAGAAAATCCAGGAGGTTCTCCCCTCCAGGCGAGATGAGGCCCATTTCCGCTGAGGCGTCTCGAGGCTGATCACACCTCACCTCTGGAACTTCGAAAGGGTCCTTCACACCCTTGGTGCAAATCAAGAAGTTCCCCGACCTAGCCGTCTCCACTCGAGAGGAATCACGAGGGTCCCGCCCACATCCAGAGGAGCCCCGTTTCCGCCTCGTAGCTCGAGATGAGGGATCCTTTCCCTGCTTCGTCGGGAAAGAGTTCCCGGCCTTCCCGTCGCATCTCAAGAGGAGGCCCTCTCAACAGGAACGGCGAGAGGAACTCCAGGGTCGTGCCACCATTCCAAGAGTCCCCCAGATGTCTCAGTCCATTCCAGAGGAACCTCTTTTCCCTTCACCGGCTCGTCTTTCACGCCGAGGATCGACTCACACCAAGGTGGCACGTGGCACAGCCCTGTGGGAAAGCCTCGTGGGAAAGCCTCGAGGGACAGCCTCGAGGGAAAGCCACAGATCCCTTGATCCACGTGACAGGAAGCGTGACACTACTCCTGCAGCTCGGGAGGAAAGCGCACGTGCATGCCCCCACTCGAGACGAGGCCTGACTCCCCTGGGGAGACTCAGAAGCACCCCAAGATCCATGGCAACACTGGAGAGGAATCCTCAGGTTCCGGCCCCGACTCCACACAAGGACTGAGGCCCCGGCATGGACGGGAGAGGAATCCCGAGAGGTCCCCTAGCAACTCGCATGGGGACTGGCCTTTCCTGAGGCCACCAGAGCGGGTCCCTGAGGTCCCCGTCGTAACTCGAGAAGACCTGCCGCAACTCGAGAAAATCCAGGAGGTTCTCCCCTCCAGGCGAGATGAGGCCCATTTCCGCTGAGGCGTCTCGAGGCTGATCACACCTCCCCTCTGGAACTTCGAAAGGGTCCTTCACACCCTTGGTGCAAATCAAGAAGTTCCCCGACCTAGCCGTCTCCACTCGAGAGGAATCACGAGGGTCCCGCCCACATCCAGAGGAGCCCCGTTTCCGCCTCGTAGCTCGAGATGAGGGATCCTTTCCCTGCTTCGTCGGGAAAGGGTTCCCGGCGTTCCCGTCGCATCTCAAGAGGAGGCCCTCTCAACAGGAACGGCGAGAGGAACTCCAGGGTCGTGCCACCATTCCAAGAGTCCCCCAGATGTCTCAGTCCATTCCAGAGGAACCTCTTTTCCCTTCACCGGCTCGTCTTTCACGCCGAGGATCGACTCACACCAAGGTGGCACGTGGCACAGCCCTGTGGGAAAGCCTCGTGGGAAAGCCTCGAGGGACAGCCTCGAGGGAAAGCCACAGATCCCTTGATCCACGTGACAGGAAGCGTGACCCTACTGCTGCAGCGCGGGAGGAAAGCGCACGTGCATGCCCCCACTCGAGACGAGGCCTGACTCCCCTGGGGAGACTCAGAAGCACCCCAAGATCCATGGCAACACTGGAGAGGAATCCTCAGGTTCCGGCCCCGACTCCACACAAGGACTGAGGCCCCGGCATGGACGGGAGAGGAATCCCGAGAGGTCCCCTAGCAACTCGCATGGGGACTGGCCTTTCCTGAGGCCACCAGAGCGGGTCCCTGAGGTCCCCGTCGTAACTCGAGAAGACCTGCAGCAACTCGAGAAAATCCAGGAGGTTCTCCCCTCCAGGCGAGATGAGGCCCATTTCCGCTGAGGCGTCTCGAGGCTGATCACACCTCACCTCTGGAACTTCGAAAGGGTCCTTCACACCCTTGGTGCAAATCAAGAAGTTCCCCGACCTAGCCGTCTCCACTCGAGAGGAATCACGAGGGTCCCGCCCACATCCAGAGGAGCCCCGTTTCCGCCTCGTAGCTCGAGATGAGGGATCCTTTCCCTGCTTCGTCGGGAAAGAGTTCCCGGCGTTCCCGTCGCATCTCAAGAGGAGGCCCTCTCAACAGGAACGGCGAGAGGAACTCCAGGGTCGTGCCACCATTCCAAGAGGCCCCAGATGTCTCAGTCCATTCCAGAGGAACCTCTTTTCCCTTCACCGGCTCGTCTTTCACGCCGAGGATCGACTCACACCAAGGTGGCACGTGGCACAGCCCTGTGGGAAAGCCTCGTGGGAAAGCCTCGAGGGACAGCCTCGAGGGAAAGCCACAGATCCCTTGATCCACGTGACAGGAAGCGTGACACTACTGCTGCAGCTCGGGAGGAAAGCGCACGTGCATGCCCCCACTCGAGACGAGGCCTGACTCCCCTGGGGAGACTCAGAAGCACCCCAAGATCCATGGCAACACTGGAGAGGAATCCTCAGGTTCCGGCCCCGACTCCACACAAGGACTGAGGCCCCGGCATGGACGGGAGAGGAATCCCGAGAGGTCCCCTAGCAACTCGCATGGGGACTGGCCTTTCCTGAGGCCACCAGAGCGGGTCCCTGAGGTCCCCGTCGTAACTCGAGAAGACCTGCCGCAACTCGAGAAAATCCAGGAGGTTCTCCCCTCCAGGCGAGATGAGGCCCATTTCCGCTGAGGCGTCTCGAGGCTGATCACACCTCCCCTCTGGAACTTCGAAAGGGTCCTTCACACCCTTGGTGCAAATCAAGAAGTTCCCCGACCTAGCCGTCTCCACTCGAGAGGAATCACGAGGGTCTCGCCCACATCCAGAGGAGCCCCGTTTCCGCCTCGTAGCTCGAGATGAGGGATCCTTTCCCTGCTTCGTCGGGAAAGAGTTCCCGGCGTTCCCGTCGCATCTCAAGAGGAGGCCCTCTCAACAGGAACGGCGAGAGGAACTCCAGGGTCGTGCCACCATTCCAAGAGTCCCCCAGATGTCTCAGTCCATTCCAGAGGAACCTCTTTTCCCTTCACCG
Source organism: Budorcas taxicolor (assembly GCF_023091745.1). Classification (NCBI taxonomy): domain Eukaryota; kingdom Metazoa; phylum Chordata; class Mammalia; order Artiodactyla; family Bovidae; genus Budorcas; species Budorcas taxicolor. The sequence continues at coordinate 150,927 of NW_026291934.1, read as the reverse complement.
GCTCGTCTTTCACGCCGAGGATCGACTCACACCAAGGTGGCACGTGGCACAGCCCTGTGGGAAAGCCTCGTGGGAAAGCCTCGAGGGACAGCCTCGAGGGAAAGCCACAGATCCCTTGATCCACGTGACAGGAAGCGTGACACTACTGCTGCAGCGCGGGAGGAAAGCGCACGTGCATGCCCCCACTCGAGACGAGGCCTGACTCCCCTGGGGAGACTCAGAAGCACCCCAAGATCCATGGCAACACTGGAGAGGAATCCTCAGGTTCCGGCCCCGACTCCACACAAGGACTGAGGCCCCGGCATGGACGGGAGAGGAATCCCGAGAGGTCCCCTAGCAACTCGCATGGGGACTGGCCTTTCCTGAGGCCACCAGAGCGGGTCCCTGAGGTCCCCGTCGTAACTCGAGAAGACCTGCCGCAACTCGAGAAAATCCAGGAGGTTCTCCCCTCCAGGCGAGATGAGGCCCATTTCCGCTGAGGCGTCTCGAGGCTGATCACACCTCACCTCTGGAACTTCGAAAGGGTCCTTCACACCCTTGGTGCAAATCAAGAAGTTCCCCGACCTAGCCGTCTCCACTCGAGAGGAATCACGAGGGTCCCGCCCACATCCAGAGGAGCCCCGTTTCCGCCTTGTAGCTCGAGATGAGGGATCCTTTCCCTGCTTCGTCGGGAAAGAGTTCCCGGCGTTCCCGTCGCATCTCAAGAGGAGGCCCTCTCAACAGGAACGGCGAGAGGAACTCCAGGGTCGTGCCACCATTCCAAGAGTCCCCCAGATGTCTCAGTCCATTCCAGAGGAACCTCTTTTCCCTTCACCGGCTCGTCTTTCACGCCGAGGATCGACTCACACCAAGGTGGCACGTGGCACAGCCCTGTGGGAAAGCCTCGTGGGAAAGCCTCGAGGGACAGCCTCGAGGGAAAGCCACAGATCCCTTGATCCACGTGACAGGAAGCGTGACACTACTGCTGCAGCGCGGGAGGAAAGCGCACGTGCATGCCCCCACTCGAGACGAGGCCTGACTCCCCTGGGGAGACTCAGAAGCACCCCAAGATCCATGGCAACACTGGAGAGGAATCCTCAGGTTCCGGCCCCGACTCCACACAAGGACTGAGGCCCCGGCATGGACGGGAGAGGAATCCCGAGAGGTCCCCTAGCAACTCGCATGGGGACTGGCCTTTCCTGAGGCCACCAGAGCGGGTCCCTGAGGTCCCCGTCGTAACTCGAGAAGACCTGCCGCAACTCGAGAAAATCCAGGAGGTTCTCCCCTCCAGGCGAGATGAGGCCCATTTCCGCTGAGGCGTCTCGAGGCTGATCACACCTCCCCTCTGGAACTTCGAAAGGGTCCTTCACACCCTTGGTGCAAATCAAGAAGTTCCCCGACCTAGCCGTCTCCACTCGAGAGGAATCACGAGGGTCCCGCCCACATCCAGAGGAGCCCCGTTTCCGCCTCGTAGCTCGAGATGAGGGATCCTTTCCCTGCTTCGTCGGGAAAGAGTTCCCGGCGTTCCCGTCGCATCTCAAGAGGAGGCCCTCTCAACAGGAACGGCGAGAGGAACTCCAGGGTCGTGCCACCATTCCAAGAGTCCCCCAGATGTCTCAGTCCATTCCAGAGGAACCTCTTTTCCCTTCACCGGCTCGTCTTTCACGCCGAGGATCGACTCACACCAAGGTGGCACGTGGCACAGCCCTGTGGGAAAGCCTCGTGGGAAAGCCTCGAGGGACAGCCTCGAGGGAAAGCCACAGATCCCTTGATCCACGTGACAGGAAGCGTGACACTACTGCTGCAGCGCGGGAGGAAAGCGCACGTGCATGCCCCCACTCGAGACGAGGCCTGACTCCCCTGGGGAGACTCAGAAGCACCCCAAGATCCATGGCAACACTGGAGAGGAATCCTCAGGTTCCGGCCCCGACTCCACACAAGGACTGAGGCCCCGGCATGGACGGGAGAGGAATCCCGAGAGGTCCCCTAGCAACTCGCATGGGGACTGGCCTTTCCTGAGGCCACCAGAGCGGGTCCCTGAGGTCCCCGTCGTAACTCGAGAAGACCTGCCGCAACTCGAGAAAATCCAGGAGGTTCTCCCCTCCAGGCGAGATGAGGCCCATTTCCGCTGAGGCGTCTCGAGGCTGATCACACCTCACCTCTGGAACTTCGAAAGGGTCCTTCACACCCTTGGTGCAAATCAAGAAGTTCCCCGACCTAGCCGTCTCCACTCGAGAGGAATCTCGAGGGTCCCGCCCACATCCAGAGGAGCCCCGTTTCCGCCTCGTAGCTCGAGATGAGGGATCCTTTCCCTGCTTCGTCGGGAAAGAGTTCCCGGCGTTCCCGTCGCATCTCAAGAGGAGGCCCTCTCAACAGGAACGGCGAGAGGAACTCCAGGGTCGTGCCACCATTCCAAGAGTCCCCCAGATGTCTCAGTCCATTCCAGAGGAACCTCTTTTCCCTTCACCGGCTCGTCTTTCACGCCGAGGATCGACTCACACCAAGGTGGCACGTGGCACAGCCCTGTGGGAAAGCCTCGTGGGAAAGCCTCGAGGGACAGCCTCGAGGGAAAGCCACAGATCCCTTGATCCACGTGACAGGAAGCGTGACACTACTGCTGCAGCGCGGGAGGAAAGCGCACGTGCATGCCCCCACTCGAGACGAGGCCTGACTCCCCTGGGGAGACTCAGAAGCACCCCAAGATTCATGGCAACACTGGAGAGGAATCCTCAGGTTCCGGCCCCGACTCCACACAAGGACTGAGGCCCCGGCATGGACGGGAGAGGAATCCCGAGAGGACCCCTAGCAACTCGCATGGGGACTGGCCTTTCCTGAGGCCACCAGAGCGGGTCCCTGAGGTCCCCGTCGTAACTCGAGAAGACCTGCCGCAACTCGAGAAAATCCAGGAGGTTCTCCCCTCCAGGCGAGATGAGGCCCATTTCCGCTGAGGCGTCTCGAGGCTGATCACACCTCACCTCTGGAACTTCGAAAGGGTCCTTCACACCCTTGGTGCAAATCAAGAAGTTCCCCGACCTGGCCGTCTCCACTCGAGAGGAATCACGAGGGTCCCGCCCACATCCAGAGGAGCCCCGTTTCCGCCTCGTAGCTCGAGATGAGGGATCCTTTCCCTGCTTCGTCGGGAAAGAGTTCCCGGCGTTCCCGTCGCATCTCAAGAGGAGGCCCTCTCAACAGGAACGGCGAGAGGAACTCCAGGGTCGTGCCACCATTCCAAGAGTCCCCCAGATGTCTCAGTCCATTCCAGAGGAACCTCTTTTCCCTTCACCGGCTCGTCTTTCACGCCGAGGATCGACTCACACCAAGGTGGCACGTGGCACAGCCCTGTGGGAAAGCCTCGTGGGAAAGCCTCGAGGGACAGCCTCGAGGGAAAGCCACAGATCCCTTGATCCACGTGACAGGAAGCGTGACACTACTGCTGCAGCGCGGGAGGAAAGCGCACGTGCATGCCCCCACTCGAGACGAGGCCTGACTCCCCTGGGGAGACTCAGAAGCACCCCAAGATCCATGGCAACACTGGAGAGGAATCCTCAGGTTCCGGCCCCGACTCCACACAAGGACTGAGGCCCCGGCATGGACGGGAGAGGAATCCCGAGAGGTCCCCTAGCAACTCGCATGGGGACTGGCCTTTCCTGAGGCCACCAGAGCGGGTCCCTGAGGTCCCCGTCGTAACTCGAGAAGACCTGCCGCAACTCGAGAAAATCCAGGAGGTTCTCCCCTCCAGGCGAGATGAGGCCCATTTCCGCTGAGGCGTCTCGAGGCTGATCACACCTCACCTCTGGAACTTCGAAAGGGTCCTTCACACCCTTGGTGCAAATCAAGAAGTTCCCCGACCTGGCCGTCTCCACTCGAGAAGAATACGAGGGTCCCGCCCACATCCAGAGGAGCCCCGTTTCCGCCTCGTAGCTCGAGATGAGGGATCCTTTCCCTGCTTCGTCGGGAAAGAGTTCCCGGCGTTCCCGTCGCATCTCAAGAGGAGGCCCTCTCAACAGGAACGGCGAGAGGAACTCCACGGTCGTGCCACCATTCCAAGAGTCCTCCAGATGTCTCAGTCCATTCCAGAGGAACCTCTTTTCCCTTCACCGGCTCGACTTTCACGCCGAGGATCGACTCACACCAAGGTGGCACGTGGCACAGCCCTGTGGGAAAGCCTCGTGGGAAAGCCTCGAGGGACAGCCTCGAGGGAAAGCCACAGATCCCTTGATCCACGTGACAGGAAGCGTGACACTACTGCTGCAGCGCGGGAGGAAAGCGCACGGGCATGCCCCCACTCGAGACGAGGCCTGACTCCCCTGGGGAGACTCAGAAGCACCCCAAGATCCATGGCAACACTGGAGAGGAATCCTCAGGTTCCGGCACCGAGTCCACACAAGGACTGAGGCCCCGGCATGGACGGGAGAGGAATCCCGAGAGGTCCCCTAGCAACTCGCATGGGGACTGGCCTTTCCTGAGGCCACCAGAGCGGGTCCCTGAGGTCCCCGTCGTAACTCGAGAAGACCTGCCGCAACTCGAGAAAATCCAGGAGGTTCTCCCCTCCAGGCGAGATGAGGCCCATTTCCGCTGAGGCGTCACGAGGCTGATCACACCTCACCTCTGGAACTTCGAAAGGGTCCTTCACACCCTTGGTGCAAATCAAGAAGTTCCCCGACCTAGCCGTCTCCACTCGAGAGGAATCACGAGGGTCCCGCCCACATCCAGAGGAGCCCCGTTTCCGCCTCGTAGCTCGAGATGAGGGATCCTTTCCCTGCTTCGTCGGGAAAGAGTTCCCGGCGTTCCCGTCGCATCTCAAGAGGAGGCCCTCTCAACAGGAACGGCGAGAGGAACTCCAGGGTCGTGCCACCATTCCAAGAGTCCCCCAGATGTCTCAGTCCATTCCAGAGGAACCTCTTTTCCCTTCACCGGCTCGTCTTTCACGCCGAGGATCGACTCACACCAAGGTGGCACGTGGCACAGCCCTGTGGGAAAGCCTCGTGGGAAAGCCTCGAGGGACAGCCTCGAGGGAAAGCCACAGATCCCTTGATCCACGTGACAGGAAGCGTGACACTACTGCTGCAGCGCGGGAGGAAAGCGCACGTGCATGCCCCCACTCGAGACGAGGCCTGACTCCCCTGGGGAGACTCAGAAGCACCCCAAGATCCATGGCAACACTGGAGAGGAATCCTCAGGTTCCGGCCCCGACTCCACACAAGGACTGAGGCCCCGGCATGGACGGGAGAGGAATCCCGAGAGGTCCCCTAGCAACTCGCATGGGGACTGGCCTTTCCTGAGGCCACCAGAGCGGGTCCCTGAGGTCCCCGTCGTAACTCGAGAAGACCTGCCGCAACTCGAGAAAATACAGGAGGTTCTCCCCTCCAGGCGATATGAGGCCCATTTCCGCTGAGGCGTCACGAGGCTGATCACACCTCACCTCTGGAACTTCGAAAGGGTCCTTCACACCCTTGGTGCAAATCAAGAAGTTCCCCGACCTAGCCGTCTCCACTCGAGAGGAATCACGAGGGTCCCGCCCACATCCAGAGGAGCCCCGTTTCCGCCTCGTAGCTCGAGATGAGGGATCCTTTCCCTGCTTCGTCGGGAAAGAGTTCCCGGCGTTCCCGTCGCATCTCAAGAGGAGGCCCTCTCAACAGGAACGGCGAGAGGAACTCCAGGGTCGTGCCACCATTCCAAGAGTCCCCCAGATGTCTCAGTCCATTCCAGAGGAACCTCTTTTCCCTTCACCGGCTCGTCTTTCACGCCGAGGATCGACTCACACCAAGGTGGCACGTGGCACAGCCCTGTGGGAAAGCCTCGTGGGAAAGCCTCGAGGGACAGCCTCGAGGGAAAGCCACAGATCCCTTGATCCACGTGACAGGAAGCGTGACACTACTGCTGCAGCGCGGGAGGAAAGCGCACGTGCATGCCCCCACTCGAGACGAGGCCTGACTCCCCTGGGGAGACTCAGAAGCACCCCAAGATCCATGGCAACACTGGAGAGGAATCCTCAGGTTCCGGCCCCGACTCCACACAAGGACTGAGGCCCCGGCATGGACGGGAGAGGAATCCCGAGAGGTCCCCTAGCAACTCGCATGGGGACTGGCCTTTCCTGAGGCCACCAGAGCGGGTCCCTGAGGTCCCCGTCGTAACTCGAGAAGACCTGCCGCAACTCGAGAAAATCCAGGAGGTTCTCCCCTCCAGGCGAGATGAGGCCCATTTCCGCTGAGGCGTCTCGAGGCTGATCACACCTCACCTCTGGAACTTCGAAAGGGTCCTTCACACCCTTGGTGCAAATCAAGAAGTTCCCCGACCTAGCCGTCTCCACTCGAGAGGAATCACGAGGGTCCCGCCCACATCCAGAGGAGCCCCGTTTCCGCCTCGTAGCTCGAGATGAGGGATCCTTTCCCTGCTTCGTCGGGAAAGAGTTCCCGGCGTTCCCGTCGCATCTCAAGAGGAGGCCCTCTCAACAGGAACGGCGAGAGGAACTCCAGGGTCGTGCCACCATTCCAAGAGTCCCCCAGATGTCTCAGTCCATTCCAGAGGAACCTCTTTTCCCTTCACCGGCTCGTCTTTCACGCCGAGGATCGACTCACACCAAGGTGGCACGTGGCACAGCCCTGTGGGAAAGCCTCGTGGGAAAGCCTCGAGGGACAGCCTCGAGGGAAAGCCACAGATCCCTTGATCCACGTGACAGGAAGCGTGACACTACTGCTGCAGCTCGGGAGGAAAGCGCACGTGCATGCCCCCACTCGAGACGAGGCCTGACTCCCCTGGGGAGACTCAGAAGCACCCCAAGATCCATGGCAACACTGGAGAGGAATCCTCAGGTTCCGGCCCCGACTCCACACAAGGACTGAGGCCCCGGCATGGACGGGAGAGGAATCCCGAGAGGTCCCCTAGCAACTCGCATGGGGACTGGCCTTTCCTGAGGCCACCAGAGCGGGTCCCTGAGGTCCCCGTCGTAACTCGAGAAGACCTGCCGCAACTCGAGAAAATCCAGGAGGTTCTCCCCTCCAAGCGAGATGAGGCCCATTTCCGCTGAGGCGTCTCGAGGCTGATCACACCTCACCTCTGGAACTTCGAAAGGGTCCTTCACACCCTTGGTGCAAATCAAGAAGTTCCCCGACCTGGCCGTCTCCACTCGAGAGGAATCACGAGGGTCCCGCCCACATCCAGAGGAGCCCCGTTTCCGCCTCGTAGCTCGAGATGAGGGATCCTTTCCCTGCTTCGTCGGGAAAGAGTTCCCGGCGTTCCCGTCGCATCTCAAGAGGAGGCCCTCTCAACAGGAACGGCTAGAGGAACTCCAGGGTCGTGCCACCATTCCAAGAGTCCCCCAGATGTCTCAGTCCATTCCAGAGGAACCTCTTTTCCCTTCACCGGCTCGTCTTTCACGCCGAGGATCGACTCACACCAAGGTGGCACGTGGCACAGCCCTGTGGGAAAGCCTCGTGGGAAAGCCTCGAGGGACAGCCTCGAGGGAAAGCCACAGATCCCTTGATCCACGTGACAGGAAGCGTGACACTACTGCTGCAGCGCGGGAGGAAAGCGCACGTGCATGCCCCCACTCGAGACGAGGCCTGACTCCCCTGGGGAGACTCAGAAGCACCCCAAGATCCATGGCAACACTGGAGAGGAATCCTCAGGTTCCGGCCCCGACTCCACACAAGGACTGAGGCCCCGGCATGGACGGGAGAGGAATCCCGAGAGGTCCCCTAGCAACTCGCATGGGGACTGGCCTTTCCTGAGGCCACCAGAGCGGGTCCCTGAGGTCCCCGTCGTAACTCGAGAAGACCTGCCGCAACTCGAGAAAATCCAGGAGGTTCTCCCCTCCAGGCGAGATGAGGCCCATTTCCGCTGAGGCGTCTCGAGGCTGATCACACCTCACCTCTGGAACTTCGAAAGGGTCCTTCACACCCTTGGTGCAAATCAAGAAGTTCCCCAACCTAGCCGTCTCCACTCGAGAGGAATCACGAGGGTCCCGCCCACATCCAGAGGAGCCCCGTTTCCGCCTCGTAGCTCGAGATGAGGGATCCTTTCCCTGCTTCGTCGGGAAAGAGTTCCCGGCGTTCCCGTCGCATCTCAAGAGGAGGCCCTCTCAACAGGAACGGCGAGAGGAACTCCAGGGTCGTGCCACCATTCCAAGAGTCCCCCAGATGTCTCAGTCCATTCCAGAGGAACCTCTTTTCCCTTCACCGGCTCGTCTTTCACGCCGAGGATCGACTCACACCAAGGTGGCACGTGGCACAGCCCTGTGGGAAAGCCTCGTGGGGAAGCCTCGAGGGACAGCCTCGAGGGAAAGCCACAGATCCCTTGATCCACGTGACAGGAAGCGTGACACTACTGCTGCAGCGCGGGAGGAAAGCGCACGGGCATGCCCCCACTCGAGACGAGGCCTGACTCCCCTGGGGAGACTCAGAAGCACCCCAAGATCCATGGCAACACTGGAGAGGAATCCTCAGGTTCCGGCCCCGACTCCACACAAGGACTGAGGCCCCGGCATGGACGGGAGAGGAATCCCGAGAGGTCCCCTAGCAACTCGCATGGGGACTGGCCTTTCCTGAGGCCACCAGAGCGGGTCCCTGAGGTCCCCGTCGTAACTCGAGAAGACCTGCCGCAACTCGAGAAAATACAGGAGGTTCTCCCCTCCAGGCGAGATGAGGCCCATTTCCGCTGAGGCGTCACGAGGCTGATCACACCTCACCTCTGGAACTTCGAAAGGGTCCTTCACACCCTTGGTGCAAATCAAGAAGTTCCCCGACCTAGCCGTCTCCACTCGAGAGGAATCACGAGGGTCCCGCCCACATCCAGAGGAGCCCCGTTTCCGCCTCGTAGCTCGAGATGAGGGATCCTTTCCCTGCTTCGTCGGGAAAGAGTTCCCGGCGTTCCCGTCGCATCTCAAGAGGAGGCCCTCTCAACAGGAACGGCGAGAGGAACTCCAGGGTCGTGCCACCATTCCAAGAGTCCCCCAGATGTCTCAGTCCATTCCAGAGGAACCTCTTTTCCCTTCACCGGCTCGTCTTTCACGCCGAGGATCGACTCACACCAAGGTGGCACGTGGCACAGCCCTGTGGGAAAGCCTCGTGGGAAAGCCTCGAGGGACAGCCTCGAGGGAAAGCCACAGATCCCTTGATCCACGTGACAGGAAGCGTGACACTACTGCTGCAGCGCGGGAGGAAAGCGCACGTGCATGCCCCCACTCGAGACGAGGCCTGACTCCCCTGGGGAGACTCAGAAGCACCCCAAGATCCATGGCAACACTGGAGAGGAATCCTCAGGTTCCGGCCCCGACTCCACACAAGGACTGAGGCCCCGGCATGGACGGGAGAGGAATCCCGAGAGGTCCCCTAGCAACTCGCATGGGGACTGGCCTTTCCTGAGGCCACCAGAGCGGGTCCCTGAGGTCCCCGTCGTAACTCGAGAAGACCTGCCGCAACTCGAGAAAATCCAGGAGGTTCTCCCCTCCAGGCGAGATGAGGCCCATTTCCGCTGAGGCGTCTCGAGGCTGATCACACCTCACCTCTGGAACTTCGAAAGGGTCCTTCACACCCTTGGTGCAAATCAAGAAGTTCCCCGACCTAGCCGTCTCCACTCGAGAGGAATCACGAGGGTCCCGCCCACATCCAGAGGAGCCCCGTTTCCGCCTCGTAGCTCGAGATGAGGGATCCTTTCCCTGCTTCGTCGGGAAAGAGTTCCCGGCGTTCCCGTCGCATCTCAAGAGGAGGCCCTCTCAACAGGAACGGCGAGAGGAACTCCAGGGTCGTGCCACCATTCCAAGAGTCCCCCAGATGTCTCAGTCCATTCCAGAGGAACCTCTTTTCCCTTCACCGGCTCGTCTTTCACGCCGAGGATCGACTCACACCAAGGTGGCACGTGGCACAGCCCTTTGGGAAAGCCTCGTGGGAAAGCCTCGAGGGACAGCCTCGAGGGAAAGCCACAGATCCCTTGATCCACGTGACAGGAAGCGTGACACTACTGCTGCAGCGCGGGAGGAAAGCGCACGTGCATGCCCCCACTCGAGACGAGGCCTGACTCCCCTGGGGAGACTCAGAAGCACCCCAAGATCCATGGCAACACTGGAGAGGAATCCTCAGGTTCCGGCCCCGACTCCACACAAGGACTGAGGCCCCGGCATGGACGGGAGAGGAATCCCGAGAGGTCCCCTAGCAACTCGCATGGGGACTGGCCTTTCCTGAGGCCACCAGAGCGGGTCCCTGAGGTCCCCGTCGTAACTCGAGAAGACCTGCCGCAACTCGAGAAAATCCAGGAGGTTCTCCCCTCCAGGCGAGATGAGGCCCATTTCCGCTGAGGCGTCTCGAGGCTGATCACACCTCACCTCTGGAACTTCGAAAGGGTCCTTCACACCCTTGGTGCAAATCAAGAAGTTCCCCGACCTAGCCGTCTCCACTCGAGAGGAATCACGAGGGTCCCGCCCACATCCAGAGGAGCCCCGTTTCCGCCTCGTAGCTCGAGATGAGGGATCCTTTCCCTGCTTCGTCGGGAAAGAGTTCCCGGCGTTCCCGTCGCATCTCAAGAGGAGGCCCTCTCAACAGGAACGGCGAGAGGAACTCCAGGGTCATGCCACCATTCCAAGAGTCCCCCAGATGTCTCAGTCCATTCCAGAGGAACCTCTTTTCCCTTCACCGGCTCGTCTTTCACGCCGAGGATCGACTCACACCAAGGTGGCACGTGGCACAGCCCTGTGGGAAAGCCTCGTGGGAAAGCCTCGAGGGACAGCCTCGAGGGAAAGCCACAGATCCCTTGATCCACGTGACAGGAAGCGTGACACTACTGCTGCAGCGCGGGAGGAAAGCGCACGTGCATGCCCCCACTCGAGACGAGGCCTGACTCCCCTGGGGAGACTCAGAAGCACCCCAAGATCCATGGCAACACTGGAGAGGAATCCTCAGGTTCCGGCCCCGACTCCACACAAGGACTGAGGCCCCGGCATGGACGGGAGAGGAATCCCGAGAGGTCCCCTAGCAACTCGCATGGGGACTGGCCTTTCCTGAGGCCACCAGAGCGGGTCCCTGAGGTCCCCGTCGTAACTCGAGAAGACCTGCCGCAACTCGAGAAAATCCAGGAGGTTCTCCCCTCCAGGCGAGATGAGGCCCATTTCCGCTGAGGCGTCTCGAGGCTGATCACACCTCCCCTCTGGAACTTCGAAAGGGTCCTTCACACCCTTGGTGCAAATCAAGAAGTTCCCCGACCTAGCCGTCTCCACTCGAGAGGAATCACGAGGGTCCCGCCCACATCCAGAGGAGCCCCGTTTCCGCCTCGTAGCTCGAGATGAGGGATCCTTTCCCTGCTTCGTCGGGAAAGAGTTCCCGGCGTTCCCGTCGCATCTCAAGAGGAGGCCCTCTCAACAGGAACGGCGAGAGGAACTCCAGGGTCGTGCCACCATTCCAAGAGTCCCCCAGATGTCTCAGTCCATTCCAGAGGAACCTCTTTTCCCTTCACCGGCTCGTCTTTCACGCCGAGGATCGACTCACACCAAGGTGGCACGTGGCACAGCCCTGTGGGAAAGCCTCGTGGGAAAGCCTCGAGGGACAGCCTCGAGGGAAAGCCACAGATCCCTTGATCCACGTGACAGGAAGCGTGACACTACTGCTGCAGCGCGGGAGGAAAGCGCACGTGCATGCCCCCACTCGAGACGAGGCCTGACTCCCCTGGGGAGACTCAGAAGCACCCCAAGATCCATGGCAACACTGGAGAGGAATCCTCAGGTTCTGGCCCCGACTCCACACAAGGACTGAGGCCCCAGCATGGACGGGAGAGGAATCCCGAGAGGTCCCCTAGCAACTCGCATGGGGACTGGCCTTTCCTGAGGCCACCAGAGCGGGTCCCTGAGGTCCCCGTCGTAACTCGAGAAGACCTGCCGCAACTCGAGAAAATCCAGGAGGTTCTCCCCTCCAGGCGAGATGAGGCCCATTTCCGCTGAGGCGTCACGAGGCTGATCACACCTCACCTCTGGAACTTCGAAAGGGTCCTTCACACCCTTGGTGCAAATCAAGAAGTTCCCCGACCTAGCCGTCTCCACTCGAGAGGAATCACGAGGGTCCCGCCCACATCCAGAGGAGCCCCGTTTCCGCCTCGTAGCTCGAGATGAGGGATCCTTTCCCTGCTTCGTCGGGAAAGAGTTCCCGGCGTTCCCGTCGCATCTCAAGAGGAGGCCCTCTCAACAGGAACGGCGAGAGGAACTCCAGGGTCGTGCCACCATTCCAAGAGTCCCCCAGATGTCTCAGTCCATTCCAGAGGAACCTCTTTTCCCTTCACCGGCTCGTCTTTCACGCCGAGGATCGACTCACACCAAGGTGGCACGTGGCACAGCCCTGTGGGAAAGCCTCGTGGGAAAGCCTCGAGGGACAGCCTCGAGGGAAAGCCACAGATCCCTTGATCCACGTGACAGGAAGCGTGACACTACTGCTGCAGCGCGGGAGGAAAGCGCACGTGCATGCCCCCACTCGAGACGAGGCCTGACTCCCCTGGGGAGACTCAGAAGCACCCCAAGATCCATGGCAACACTGGAGAGGAATCCTCAGGTTCCGGCCCCGACTCCACACAAGGACTGAGGCCCCGGCATGGACGGGAGAGGAATCCCGAGAGGTCCCCTAGCAACTCGCATGGGGACTGGCCTTTCCTGAGGCCACCAGAGCGGGTCCCTGAGGTCCCCGTCGTAACTCGAGAAGACCTGCCGCAACTCGAGAAAATCCAGGAGGTTCTCCCCTCCAGGCGAGATGAGGCCCATTTCCGCTGAGGCGTCTCGAGGCTGATCACACCTCCCCTCTGGAACTTCGAAAGGGTCCTTCACACCCTTGGTGCAAATCAAGAAGTTCCCCGACCTAGCCGTCTCCACTCGAGAGGAATCACGAGGGTCCCGCCCACATCCAGAGGAGCCCCGTTTCCGCCTCGTAGCTCGAGATGAGGGATCCTTTCCCTGCTTCGTCGGGAAAGAGTTCCCGGCGTTCCCGTCGCATCTCAAGAGGAGGCCCTCTCAACAGGAACGGCGAGAGGAACTCCAGGGTCGTGCCACCATTCCAAGAGTCCCCCAGATGTCTCAGTCCATTCCAGAGGAACCTCTTTTCCCTTCACCGGCTCGTCTTTCACGCCGAGGATCGACTCACACCAAGGTGGCACGTGGCACAGCCCTGTGGGAAAGCCTCGTGGGAAAGCCTCGAGGGACAGCCTCGAGGGAAAGCCACAGATCCCTTGATCCACGTGACAGGAAGCGTGACACTACTGCTGCAGCGCGGGAGGAAAGCGCACGTGCATGCCCCCACTCGAGACGAGGCCTGACTCCCCTGGGGAGACTCAGAAGCACCCCAAGATCCATGGCAACACTGGAGAGGAATCCTCAGGTTCCGGCCCCGACTCCACACAAGGACTGAGGCCCCGGCATGGACGGGAGAGGAATCCCGAGAGGTCCCCTAGCAACTCGCATGGGGACTGGCCTTTCCTGAGGCCACCAGAGCGGGTCCCTGAGGTCCCCGTCGTAACTCGAGAAGACCTGCCGCAACTCGCGAAAATCCAGGAGGTTCTCCCCTCCAGGCGAGATGAGGCCCATTTCCGCTGAGGCGTCTCGAGGCTGATCTCACCTCACCTCTGGAACTTCGAAAGGGTCCTTCACACCCTTGGTGCAAATCAAGAAGTTCCCCGACCTAGCCGTCTCCACTCGAGAGGAATCACGAGGGTCCCGCCCACATCCAGAGGAGCCCCGTTTCCACCTCGTAGCTCGAGATGAGGGATCCTTTCCCTGCTTCGTCGGGAAAGAGTTCCCGGCGTTCCCGTCGCATCTCAAGAGGAGGCCCTCTCAACAGGAACGGCGAGAGGAACTCCAGGGTCGTGCCACCATTCCAAGAGTCCCCCAGATGTCTCAGTCCATTCCAGAGGAACCTCTTTTCCCTTCACCGGCTCGTCTTTCACGCCGAGGATCGACTCACACCAAGGTGGCACGTGGCACAGCCCTGTGGGAAAGTCTCAAGGGAAACAACAGATCCCTTGATCCACGTGACAGGAAGCGTGACACTACTGCTGCAGCTCGGGAGGAAAGCGCACGTGCATGCCCCCACTCGAGACGAGGCCCGACTCCCCTGGGGAGACTCAGAAGCCCCCCAAGATCCATGGCAACACTGGAGAGGAATCCTCAGGTTCCGGCCCCTTCTCCACACAAGGTCTTAGGCCCCGGCATGGACGGGAGAGGAATCCCGAGATGGCCCCTAGCAACTTGCACGAGGACTGGCCTTTCCTGAGGCCACAAGAGCGGGTCCCTGAGGTCCCCGTCGTAAATCGAGAACACCTGCCGCAACTCGACAAATTCCAGGAGGTTCTCCCCTCCAGGCGAGATGAGGCCCATTTCCGCTGAGGAGACTCGAGGCTGATCACTCCTCACCTCTGGAACTTCGAAAGGGTCCTTCACACCCTTGGTGCAAATCAAGAAGTTCCCCGACATACCCGTCTCCACTCGAGAGGAAACAGGAGGGTCCCGCCCACATCCAGAGGAGCCCCGTTTCCCCCTCGTAGCTCGAGATGAGGGATCCGTTCCCTGCTTCGTCGGGAAAGAGTTCCCGGCGTTCCCTTCGCATCTCAAGAGGAGGCCCTCTCAACAGGAACGGCGAGAGGAACTCCAGGGTCGTGCCACCATTCCAAGAGACCCCCAGATGTCTCAGTCCTTTCCAGAAGATCCTCTTTTCCCTTCACCGGCTCGTCTTTCAGGCCGAGTATCGACTCACACCAAGGTGGCACGTGGCACATCCCTGTGGGAATGCCTCGTGGGAAAGCCTCGAGCGAACGCCTCGAGGGAAACCACAGATCCCTTGATCCACGTGACAGGAAGCGTGACACTACTGCTGCAGCGCGGGAGGAAAGCGCACGTGCATGCCCCCACTCGAGACGAGGCCTGACTCCCATGGGGAGACTCAGAAGCACCCCAAGATCCATGGCAACACTGGAGAGGAATCCTCAGGTTCCGGCCCCGACTCCACACAAGGTCTTAGGCCCCGGCATGGACCGGAGAGGAATCCCGAGAGGGTCCCTAGCAACTCGCATGGGTTCTGGAGTTTCCTGAGTCCACCAGAGCGGGTCTCTGAGGTCCCAGTCGGAACTCGAGAAGACCTGCCGCAACTCGAGAAAATCCAGGAGGTTCTCCCTTCCATGCGAGATGAGGCCCATTTCCGCTGAGGCGTCTCGAGGCTGATCACACCTCACCTCTGGAACTTTGAAAGGGCCCTACACACCCTTGGTGCAAATCAAGAAGTTCCCCGACATACCCGTCTCCACTTGAGAGGAAACACGAGGGTCCAGCCCACAATCAGAGGAGCCCCGTTTCCCCCTCGTAGCTCGAGATGAGGGATCCGTTCCCTGCTTCGTCGGGAAAGAGTTCCCGGCGTTCCCTTCGCATCTCAAGAGGAGGCCCTCTCAACAGGAACTGCGAGAGGAACTCCAGGGACGTGCCACCATTCCAAGAGTCCCCCAGATGTCTCAGTCCATTGCAGAGGAACCTCTTTTCCCTTCACCGGCTTGTCTTTCATGCCGAGGATTGTCTCACACCAAGGTGGCACGTGGCACAGCCCTGTGGGAAAGCCTCGTGGGAAAGCCTCGAGGGACAGCCTCGAGGGAAAGCCACAGATCCCTTGATCCACGTGACAGGAAGCGTGACACTACTGCTGCAGCTCGGGAGGAAAGTGCACGTGCATGCCCCCACTCGAGACGAGGCCTGACTCCCCTGGGGAGACTCAGAAGCACCCCAAGATCCATGGCAACACTGGAGAGGAAACCTCAGGTTCCGGCCCCGACTCCACACAAGGTCTTAGGCCCCGGCATGGACAGGAGAGGAATCCTTGAAGGCCCCTAGCAACTCGCATGGGGGCGGGCCTTTCCTGAGGCCACCAGAGCGGGTCCCTGAGGTCCAAGTCGTAACTCGAGAAGACCTTCCGCAACTCAAGAAAATCCAGGAGGTTCTCCCCTCCAGGCGAGATGAGGCCTATTTCCGCTGAGGAGACTCGAGGCTGATCACACCTCACCTCTGGAACTTCGAAAGGGTCCTTCACACCTTTGGTGCAAATCAAGAAGTTCCCCGACATACCCGTCTCCACTCGAGAGGAAACACGAGGGTCCTGCCCACATCCAGAGGAGTTCCGTTTCCGCCTCGTAGCTGGAGATGAGGGATCCTTTCCCTGCTTCGTCGGGAAAGAGTTCCCGGCATTCCCGTCGCATCTCAAGAGGAGGCCCTCTCAACAGGAACGGCAAGAGGAACTCCAGGGTCGTGCCACCATTCCAAGAGACCCCAGATGTCTCAGTCCATTCCAGAGGAACCTCTTTTCCCTTCACCGGCTCGTCTTTCACGCCGAGGATCGACTCACACCAAGGTGGCACGTGGCACAGCCCTGTGGGAAAGCCTCGTGGGAAAGCCTCGAGGGACAGCCTCGAGGGAAACCACAGATCCCTTGATCCACGTGACAGGAAGCGTGACACTACTGCTGCAGTTCGGGAGGAAAGCGCACGTGCATGCCCCCACTCGAGACGAGGCCTGACTCCCCTGGGGAGACTCAGAAGCACCCCATGATCCATGGCAACACTAAAGAGGAATCCTCAGGTTCCGGCCCCGACTCCACACAAGGACTGAGGCCCCGGCATGGACGGGAGAGGAATCCCGAGAGGTCCCCTAGCAACTCGCATGGGGACTGGCCTTTCCTGAGGCCACCAGAGCGGGTCCCTGAGGTCCCCGTCGTAACTCGAGAAGACCTGCCGCAACTCGCGAAAATCCAGGAGGTTCTCCCCTCCAGGCGAGATGAGGCCCATTTCCGCTGAGGCGTCTCGAGGCTGATCACACCTCACCTCTGGAACTTCGAAAGGGTCCTTCACACCCTTGGTGCAAATCAAGAAGTTCCCCGACCTAGCCGTCTCCACTCGAGAGGAATCACGAGGGTCCCGCCCACATCCAGAGGAGCCCCGTTTCCACCTCGTAGCTCGAGATGAGGGATCCTTTCCCTGCTTCGTCGGGAAAGAGTTCCCGGCGTTCCCGTCGCATCTCAAGAGGAGGCCCTCTCAACAGGAACGGCGAGAGGAACTCCAGGGTCGTGCCACCATTCCAAGAGTCCCCCAGATGTCTCAGTCCATTCCAGAGGAACCTCTTTTCCCTTCACCGGCTCGTCTTTCACGCCGAGGATCGACTCACACCAAGGTGGCACGTGGCACAGCCCTGTGGGAAAGTCTCAAGGGAAACAACAGATCCCTTGATCCACGTGACAGGAAGCGTGACACTAATGCTGCAGCTCGGGAGGAAAGCGCACGTGCATGCCCCCACTCGAGACGAGGCCCGACTCCCCTGGGGAGACTCAGAAGCCCCCCAAGATCCATGGCAACACTGGAGAGGAATCCTCAGGTTCCGGCCCCTTCTCCACACAAGGTCTTAGGCCCCGGCATGGACGGGAGAGGAATCCCGAGATGGCCCCTAGCAACTTGCACGAGGACTGGCCTTTCCTGAGGCCACAAGAGCGGGTCCCTGAGGTCCCCGTCGTAAATCGAGAACACCTGCCGCAACTCGACAAATTCCAGGAGGTTCTCCCCTCCAGGCGAGATGAGGCCCATTTCCGCTGAGGAGACTCGAGGCTGATCACTCCTCACCTCTGGAACTTCGAAAGGGTCCTTCACACCCTTGGTGCAAATCAAGAAGTTCCCCGACATACCCGTCTCCACTCGAGAGGAAACAGGAGGGTCCCGCCCACATCCAGAGGAGCCCCGTTTCCCCCTCGTAGCTCGAGATGAGGGATCCGTTCCCTGCTTCGTCGGGAAAGAGTTCCCGGCGTTCCCTTCGCATCTCAAGAGGAGGCCCTCTCAACAGGAACGGCGAGAGGAACTCCAGGGTCGTGCCACCATTCCAAGAGACCCCCAGATGTCTCAGTCCTTTCCAGAAGATCCTCTTTTCCCTTCACCGGCTCGTCTTTCAGGCCGAGTATCGACTCACACCAAGGTGGCACGTGGCACATCCCTGTGGGAATGCCTCGTGGGAAAGCCTCGAGCGAACGCCTCGAGGGAAACCACAGATCCCTTGATCCACGTGACAGGAAGCGTGACACTACTGCTGCAGCACGTGAGGAAAGCGCACGTGCATGCCCCCACTCGAGACGAGGCCTGACTCCCATGGGGAGACTCAGAAGCACCCCAAGATCCATGGCAACACTGGAGAGGAATCCTCAGGTTCCGGCCCCGACTCCACACAAGGTCTTAGGCCCCGGCATGGACCGGAGAGGAATCCCGAGAGGGTCCCTAGCAACTCGCATGGGTTCTGGCGTTTCCTGAGTCCACCAGAGCGGGTCTCTGAGGTCCCAGTCGGAACTCGAGAAGACCTGCCGCAACTCGAGAAAATCCAGGAGGTTCTCCCTTCCATGCGAGATGAGGCCCATTTCCGCTGAGGCGTCTCGAGGCTGATCACACCTCACCTCTGGAACTTCGAAAGGGCCCTACACACCCTTGGTGCAAATCAAGAAGTTCCCCGACATACCCGTCTCCACTTGAGAGGAAACACGAGGGTCCAGCCCACAATCAGAGGAGCCCCGTTTCCCCCTCGTAGCTCGAGATGAGGGATCCGTTCCCTGCTTCGTCGGGAAAGAGTTCCCGGCGTTCCCTTCGCATCTCAAGAGGAGGCCCTCTCAACAGGAACTGCGAGAGGAACTCCAGGGACGTGCCACCATTCCAAGAGTCCCCCAGATGTCTCAGTCCATTGCAGAGGAACCTCTTTTCCCTTCACCGGCTTGTCTTTCATGCCGAGGATTGTCTCACACCAAGGTGGCACGTGGCACAGCCCTGTGGGAAAGCCTCGTGGGAAAGCCTCGAGGGACAGCCTCGAGGGAAAGCCACAGATCCCTTGATCCACGTGACAGGAAGCGTGACACTACTGCTGCAGCTCGGGAGGAAAGTGCACGTGCATGCCCCCACTCGAGACGAGGCCTGACTCCCCTGGGGAGACTCAGAAGCACCCCAAGATCCATGGCAACACTGGAGAGGAAACCTCAGGTTCCGGCCCCGACTCCACACAAGGTCTTAGGCCCCGGCATGGACAGGAGAGGAATCCTTGAAGGCCCCTAGCAACTCGCATGGGGGCGGGCCTTTCCTGAGGCCACCAGAGCGGGTCCCTGAGGTCCAAGTCGTAACTCGAGAAGACCTTCCGCAACTCAAGAAAATCCAGGAGGTTCTCCCCTCCAGGCGAGATGAGGCCTATTTCCGCTGAGGAGACTCGAGGCTGATCACACCTCACCTCTGGAACTTCGAAAGGGTCCTTCACACCTTTGGTGCAAATCAAGAAGTTCCCCGACATACCCGTCTCCACTCGAGAGGAAACACGAGGGTCCTGCCCACATCCAGAGGAGTTCCGTTTCCGCCTCGTAGCTGGAGATGAGGGATCCTTTCCCTGCTTCGTCGGGAAAGAGTTCCCGGCATTCCCGTCGCATCTCAAGAGGAGGCCCTCTCAACAGGAACGGCAAGAGGAACTCCAGGGTCGTGCCACCATTCCAAGAGACCCCAGATGTCTCAGTCCATTCCAGAGGAACCTCTTTTCCCTTCACCGGCTCGTCTTTCACGCCGAGGATCGACTCACACCAAGGTGGCACGTGGCACAGCCCTGTGGGAAAGCCTCGTGGGAAAGCCTCGAGGGACAGCCTCGAGGGAAACCACAGATCCCTTGATCCACGTGACAGGAAGCGTGACACTACTGCTGCAGTTCGGGAGGAAAGCGTACGTGCATGCCCCCACTCGAGACGAGGCCTGACTCCCCTGGGGAGACTCAGAAGCACCCCATGATCCATGGCAACACTAAAGAGGAATCCTCAGGTTCCGGCCCCGACTCCACACAAGGACTGAGGCCCCGGCATGGACGGGAGAGGAATCCCGAGAGGTCCCCTAGCAACTCGCATGGGGACTGGCCTTTCCTGAGGCCACCAGAGCGGGTCCCTGAGGTCCCCGTCGTAACTCGAGAAGACCTGCCGCAACTCGCGAAAATCCAGGAGGTTCTCCCCTCCAGGCGAGATGAGGCCCATTTCCGCTGAGGCGTCTCGAGGCTGATCACACCTCACCTCTGGAACTTCGAAAGGGTCCTTCACACCCTTGGTGCAAATCAAGAAGTTCCCCGACCTAGCCGTCTCCACTCGAGAGGAATCACGAGGGTCCCGCCCACATCCAGAGGAGCCCCGTTTCCACCTCGTAGCTCGAGATGAGGGATCCTTTCCCTGCTTCGTCGGGAAAGAGTTCCCGGCGTTCCCGTCGCATCTCAAGAGGAGGCCCTCTCAACAGGAACGGCGAGAGGAACTCCAGGGTCGTGCCACCATTCCAAGAGTCCCCCAGATGTCTCAGTCCATTCCAGAGGAACCTCTTTTCCCTTCACCGGCTCGTCTTTCACGCCGAGGATCGACTCACACCAAGGTGGCACGTGGCACAGCCCTGTGGGAAAGTCTCAAGGGAAACAACAGATCCCTTGATCCACGTGACAGGAAGCGTGACACTAATGCTGCAGCTCGGGAGGAAAGCGCACGTGCATGCCCCCACTCGAGACGAGGCCCGACTCCCCTGGGGAGACTCAGAAGCCCCCCAAGATCCATGGCAACACTGGAGAGGAATCCTCAGGTTCCGGCCCCTTCTCCACACAAGGTCTTAGGCCCCGGCATGGACGGGAGAGGAATCCCGAGATGGCCCCTAGCAACTTGCACGAGGACTGGCCTTTCCTGAGGCCACAAGAGCGGGTCCCTGAGGTCCCCGTCGTAAATCGAGAACACCTGCCGCAACTCGACAAATTCCAGGAGGTTCTCCCCTCCAGGCGAGATGAGGCCCATTTCCGCTGAGGAGACTCGAGGCTGATCACTCCTCACCTCTGGAACTTCGAAAGGGTCCTTCACACCCTTGGTGCAAATCAAGAAGTTCCCCGACATACCCGTCTCCACTCGAGAGGAAACAGGAGGGTCCCGCCCACATCCAGAGGAGCCCCGTTTCCCCCTCGTAGCTCGAGATGAGGGATCCGTTCCCTGCTTCGTCGGGAAAGAGTTCCCGGCGTTCCCTTCGCATCTCAAGAGGAGGCCCTCTCAACAGGAACGGCGAGAGGAACTCCAGGGTCGTGCCACCATTCCAAGAGACCCCCAGATGTCTCAGTCCTTTCCAGAAGATCCTCTTTTCCCTTCACCGGCTCGTCTTTCAGGCCGAGTATCGACTCACACCAAGGTGGCACGTGGCACATCCCTGTGGGAATGCCTCGTGGGAAAGCCTCGAGCGAACGCCTCGAGGGAAACCACAGATCCCTTGATCCACGTGACAGGAAGCGTGACACTACTGCTGCAGCACGTGAGGAAAGCGCACGTGCATGCCCCCACTCGAGACGAGGCCTGACTCCCATGGGGAGACTCAGAAGCACCCCAAGATCCATGGCAACACTGGAGAGGAATCCTCAGGTTCCGGCCCCGACTCCACACAAGGTCTTAGGCCCCGGCATGGACCGGAGAGGAATCCCGAGAGGGTCCCTAGCAACTCGCATGGGTTCTGGCGTTTCCTGAGTCCACCAGAGCGGGTCTCTGAGGTCCCAGTCGGAACTCGAGAAGACCTGCCGCAACTCGAGAAAATCCAGGAGGTTCTCCCTTCCATGCGAGATGAGGCCCATTTCCGCTGAGGCGTCTCGAGGCTGATCACACCTCACCTCTGGAACTTCGAAAGGGCCCTACACACCCTTGGTGCAAATCAAGAAGTTCCCCGACATACCCGTCTCCACTTGAGAGGAAACACGAGGGTCCAGCCCACAATCAGAGGAGCCCCGTTTCCCCCTCGTAGCTCGAGATGAGGGATCCGTTCCCTGCTTCGTCGGGAAAGAGTTCCCGGCGTTCCCTTCGCATCTCAAGAGGAGGCCCTCTCAACAGGAACTGCGAGAGGAACTCCAGGGACGTGCCACCATTCCAGAGTCCCCCAGATGTCTCAGTCCATTGCAGAGGAACCTCTTTTCCCTTCACCGGCTTGTCTTTCATGCCGAGGATTGTCTCACACCAAGGTGGCACGTGGCACAGCCCTGTGGGAAAGCCTCGTGGGAAAGCCTCGAGGGACAGCCTCGAGGGAAAGCCACAGATCCCTTGATCCACGTGACAGGAAGCGTGACACTACTGCTGCAGCTCGGGAGGAAAGTGCACGTGCATGCCCCCACTCGAGACGAGGCCTGACTCCCCTGGGGAGACTCAGAAGCACCCCAAGATCCATGGCAACACTGGAGAGGAAACCTCAGGTTCCGGCCCCGACTCCACACAAGGTCTTAGGCCCCGGCATGGACAGGAGAGGAATCCTTGAAGGCCCCTAGCAACTCGCATGGGGGCGGGCCTTTCCTGAGGCCACCAGAGCGGGTCCCTGAGGTCCAAGTCGTAACTCGAGAAGACCTTCCGCAACTCAAGAAAATCCAGGAGGTTCTCCCCTCCAGGCGAGATGAGGCCTATTTCCGCTGAGGAGACTCGAGGCTGATCACACCTCACCTCTGGAACTTCGAAAGGGTCCTTCACACCTTTGGTGCAAATCAAGAAGTTCCCCGACATACCCGTCTCCACTCGAGAGGAAACACGAGGGTCCTGCCCACATCCAGAGGAGTTCCGTTTCCGCCTCGTAGCTGGAGATGAGGGATCCTTTCCCTGCTTCGTCGGGAAAGAGTTCCCGGCATTCCCGTCGCATCTCAAGAGGAGGCCCTCTCAACAGGAACGGCGAGAGGAACTCCAGGGTCGTGCCACCATTCCAAGAGACCCCAGATGTCTCAGTCCATTCCAGAGGAACCTCTTTTCCCTTCACCGGCTCGTCTTTCACGCCGAGGATCGACTCACACCAAGGTGGCACGTGGCACAGCCCTGTGGGAAAGCCTCGTGGGAAAGCCTCGAGGGACAGCCTCGAGGGAAACCACAGATCCCTTGATCCACGTGACAGGAAGCGTGACACTACTGCTGCAGTTCGGGAGGAAAGCGCACGTGCATGCCCCCACTCGAGACGAGGCCTGACTCCCCTGGGGAGACTCAAAAGCACCCCATGATCCATGGCAACACTAAAGAGGAATCCTCAGGTTCCGGCCCCGACACCACACAAGGTCTTAAGCCCCGGCATTGACGGGAGAGAAATCCCGAGTGGGCCCCTAGCAACTCGCATGGGGACTGGCCTTTCCTGGTGCCACCAGAGCGGGTCCCTGAGGTCCCCGTCGTAACTCGAGAAGACCTGCCGCAACTCGAGAAAATCCAGGAGGTTTTCCCCTCCAGGTGAGATGAGGCCCATTTCCGCTGAGGCGTCTCTAGTGCTGATCACACCTCATCTCTGGAACTTCGAAAGGGTCCTTCACATCCTTGGTGCAAATCAAGAAGTTCCCCGACATACACGTCTCCACTCGAGAGGAAACACGAGGGTCCCGCCCACATCCAGAGGAGTTCCGTTTCCGCCTCGTAGCTCGAGATGAGGGATCCGTTCCCTGCTTCGTCGGGAAAGAGTTCCCGGCGTTCCCTTCGCATCTCAAGAGGAGGCCCTCTCAACAGGAACCGCGAGAGGAACTCCAGGGTCGTGTCACCATTCCAAGAGTCCCCCAGATGTCTAAATCCATTCCAGAGGAACCTCTTTTCCCTTCACCGGCTCGACTTTCACGCCGAGGATCGACTCACACCAAGGTGGCATGTGGCACAGCCCTGTGGGATAGCCTCGTGGGAAAGCCTTGAGGGAAAGCCTCGAGGGAAACCACAGATCCCTTGATCCACGTGACAGGAAGCGTGACACTACTGCTGCAGCTCGGGAGGAAAGCGCACGTGCATGCCCCCACTCGAGACGAGGCCTGACTCCCCTGGGGAGACTCAGAAGCACCCCAAGATCCATGGCAACACTGGAGAGGAATCCTCAGGTTCCGGCCCCGACTCCACACAAGGTCTTAGGCCCCGGCATGGACGGGAGAGGAATCCCGAGAGGGCCCCTAGCAACTCGCATGGGGACTGGCCTTTCCTGAGGCCACCAGAACGGGTCCCTGAGGTCCCCGTCGTAACTCTAGAAGACCTGCCGCAACTCGAGAAAATCCAGGAGGTTCTCCCCTCCAGGCGAGATGAGGCCCATTTCCGCTGAGGCGTCTCGAGGCTGATCACATCTCCCCTCTGGAACTTCGAAAGGGTCCTTCACACCCTTGTTGCAAATCAAGAAGTTCCCCGACATACCCGTCTCCACTCGAGAGGAAAAACGAGGGTCCCGCCCACATCCAGAGGAGCCCCGTTTACGCCTCGTAGCTGGAGATGAGGGATCCTTTCCCTGCTTCGTCGGGAAAGAGTTCCCGGCCTTCCCGTCGCATCTCAACAGGAGGCCCTCTCAACAGGAACGGCGAGAGGAACTCCAGGGTCGTGCCACCATTCCAAGAGTCCCCCAGATGTCTCAGTCCATTCCAGAGGAACCTCTTTCCCTTCACCGGCTCGTCTTTCACGCCGAGGATCGACTCACACCAAGGTGGCACGTGGCACAGCCCTGTGGGAAAGTCTCAAGGGAAACAACAAATTCCTTGATCCACGTGACAGGAAGCGTGACACTACTGCTGCAGCTCGGGAGGAAAGCGCACGTGCATGCCCCCACTCGAGACGAGGCCTGACTCCCCTGGGGAGACTCAGAAGCAACCCAAGATCCATGGCAAGACTGGAGAGGAATCCTCAGGTTCCGGCCCCGACTCCACACAAGGTCTTCGGCCCCGGGATGGACGGGAGAGGAATCCCGAGATGGCCCCTAGCAACTCGCACCGGGACTGGCCTTTCCGGAGGCCACCAGTGCGGGTCCCTGAGGTCCCGGTCGTAACTCGTGAAGACCTGCCGCATCTCGAGAAAATCCAGGAGGTTCTCCAATCCAGGCGAGATGAGGCCCATTTCCGCTGAGGCGTCTCGAGGCTGATCACACCTCACCTCTGGAACTTCGAAAGGGTCCTTCACACCCTTGGTGAAAATCAAGAAGTTCCCCGATATACCCGTCTCCACTCGAGAGGAAACACGAGGGTCCCGCCCACATCCAGAGGAGCCCCGTTTCCCCCTCGTAGCTCGAGATGTGGGATCCTTTCCCTGCTTCGTCGGGAAAGAGTTCCCGGCGTTCCCTTCGCATCTCAAGAGGAGGCCCTCTCAACAGGAACGGCGAGAGGAACTCCAGGGTCGTGCCACCATTCCAGGAGTCCCCCAGATGTCTCAGTCCATTGCAGAGGAAGCTCTTTTCCCTTCACCGGCTCGTCTTTCACGCCGAGGATCGACTCACACCAAGGTGGCACGTGGCACAGCCCTGTGGGAAAGCCTCGTGGGAAAGCCTCGAGGGACAGCCTCGAGGGAAAGCCACAGATCCCTTGATCCACGTGACAGGAAGCGTGACACTACTGCTGCAGCTCGGGAGGAAAGCGCACGTGCATGCCCCCACTCGAGACGAGGCCTGACTCCCCTGGGGAGACTCAGAAGCACCCCAAGATCCATGGCAACACTGGAGAGGAATCCTCAGGTTCCGGCCCCGACTCCACACAAGGTCTTAGGCCCCGGCATGGACGGGAGAGGAATCCCTGAGGGCCCCTAGCAACTCGCGTGTGGGCGGGCCTTTCCTGAGGCCACCAGAGCGGGTCCCTGAGGTCCAAGTCGTAACTCGAGAAGACCTTCCGCAACGCGAGAAAATCCAGGAGGTTCTCCCCTCCAGGCGAGATGAGGCCCATTTCCGCTGAGGAGACTCGAGGCTGATCACTCCTCACCACTGGAACTTCGAAAGGGTCCTTCACACCCTTGGTGCAAATCAAGAAGTTCCCCGACATACCCGTCTCCACTCGACAGGAAACAGGAGGGTCCCGCCCACATCCAGAGGAGTTCTTTTTCCCCCTGTAGCTCGAGATGAGGGACCCTTTCCCTGCTTGTTGGGCAAGAGTTCCAGGCGTTCCCATCGCATCACCAGAGGAGGCCCTCTCAACAGGAACCGCGCGAGGAACTCTAGGGTCGTGTCACCATTCCAAGAGTACCCCAGATGTCTCAGTCCATTCCAGAGGAACCTCTTTTCCCTTCACCAGCTCGTCGTTCACGCCGAGGATCGACTCACACCAAGGTGGCACGTGGCACAGCCCTGTGGGATAACCTCGTGGGAAAGCCTCCAGTTAAAGCCTCGAAGGAAACCACAGATCCCTTGATCTACGTGATAGGAAGCGTGACACTACTGCTACAGCTCGGGAGGAAAGCGCACGTGCATGCCCCCACACGAGACGAGGCCTGACTCCCCTGGGGAGACTCAGAAGCACCCCAAGATCCAAGGCAGCAATGGAGAGGAATCCTCAGGTTCCGGCCCCGACTCCACACAAGGTCTTAGGCCCCGGCATGGACGGGAGAGGAATCCCGAGATGGCCCCTAGCAACTCGCATGGGGACTGGCCTTTCCTGAGGCCACCAGAGCGGGTCCCTGAGGTCCCCTTCGTAACTCGAGAAGACCGGCCGCAACTCGACAAAATCCAGGAGGTACTCACCTCCAGGGGAGATGAGGCCCATTTCCGCTGAGGCGTCTCGAGGCTCATCACACCTCACCTCTGGAACTTCGAAAGGGCCCTTCACACCCTTGGTGCAAATCAAGAAGTTCCCCGACATACCCGTCTCCACTTGAGAGGAAACACGAGGGTCCAGCCCACATCCAGAGGAGTCCCGTTTCCCCCTCGTAGCTCGAGATTAGGGATCCGTTCCCTGCTTCGTCGGGAAAGAGTTCCCGGCGTTCCATTCGCATCTCAAGAGGAGGCCCTCTCAACAGGAACGGCGAGAGGAACTCCAGGGTCGTGCCACCATTCCAAGAGTCCCCCAGATGTCTCAGTCCATTGCAGAGGAACCTCTTTTCCCTTCACCGGCTCGTCTTTCATGCCGAGGATTGTCTCACCCCAAGGTGGCACGTGGCACAGCCCTGTGGGAAAGCCTCGTGGGAAAGCCTCGAGGGACAGCCTCGAGGGAAAGCCACAGATCCCTTGATCCACGTGACAGGAAGCGTGACACTACTGCTGCAGCTCGGGAGAAAAGCGCACGTGCATGCCCCCACACGAGAAGAGGCCTGACTCCCCTGGGGAGACTCAGAAGCACCCCAAGATCCATGGCAACACTGGAGAGGAATCCTCAGGTTCCGGCCCCGACTCCACACAAGGTCTTAGGCCCCTGCATGGACAGGAGAGGAATCCTTGAGGGCCCCTAGCAACTCGCATGGGGGCGGGCCTTTCCTGAGGCCACCAGAGCGGGTCCCTGAGGTCCAAGTCGTAACTCGAGAAGACCTTCCGCAACTCGAGAAAATCCAGGAGGTTCTCCCCTCCAGGCGAGATGAGGCCTATTTCCGCTGAGGAGACTCGATGCTGATCACACCTCACCTCTGGAACTTCGAAAGGGTCCTTCACACCTTTGGTGCAAATCAAGAAGTTCCCCGACATACCCGTCTCCACTCGAGAGGAAACACGAGGGTCCTGCCCAGATCCAGAGGAGTTCCGTTTCCGCCTCGTAGCTCGACATGAGGGATCCTTTCCCTGCTTCGTCGGGAAAGAGTTCCCGGCCTTCCCGTCGCATCTCAACAGGAGGCCCTCTCAACAGGAACGGCGAGAGGAACTCCAGGGTCGTGCCACCATTCCAAGAGTCCCCCAGATGTCTCAGTCCATTGCAGAGGAACCTCTTTTCCCTTCACCGGCTCGTCTTTCACGCCGAGGATCGACTCACACCAAGGTGGCACGTGGCACAGCCCTGTGGGAAAGCCTCGTGGGAAAGCCTCGAGGGACAGCCTCGAGGGAAAGCCACAGATCCCTTGATCCACGTGACAGGAAGCGTGACACTACTGCTGCAGCTCGGGAGGAAAGCGCACGTGCATGCCCCCACTCGAGACGAGGCCTGACTCCCCTGGGGAGACTCAGAAGCACCCCAAGATCCATGGCAACACTGGAGAGGAATCCTCAGGTTCCGGCCCCGTCTCCACACAAGGTCTTAGGCCCCGGCATGGACGGGAGAGGCATCCCGAGATGGCCCCTAGCAACTTGCACGAGGACTGGCCTTTCCTGAGGCCACCAGAGCGGGTCCCTGAGGTCCCTGTCGTAACTCGAGAACACCTGTCGCAACTCGACAAAATCCAGGAGGTTCTCCCCTCCAGGCGAGATGAGGCCCATTTCCGCTGAGGCGTCTCGAAGCTGATCACACCTCACCTCTGGAACTTCGAAAGGGTCCTTCACACCCTTGGTGCAAATCAAGAAGTTCCCCGACATACCCTTCTCCACTCGAGAGGAAACACGAGGGTCCCGCCCACATCCAGAGGAGCCCCGTTTCCGCCTCGTAGCTCGAGATTAGGGATCCTTTCCCTGCTTCGTCGGGAAAGAGTTACCGGCGTTCCCGTCGCATCTCAAGAGGAGGCCCTCTCAACAGGAACGGAGAGAGGAACTCCAGGGTCGTGCCACCATTCCAAGAGTCCCCGAGATGTCTCAGTCCATTGCACAGGAACCTCTTTTCCCTTCACCGGCTCGTCTTTCACGCCGAGGATCGACTCACACCAAGGTGGCATGTGGCACAGCCCTGTGGGATAGCCTCGTGGGAAAGCCTCGAGGGAAAGCCTCGAGGGAAACCACTGATTCCTTGATCCACGTGACAGGAAGCGTGACACTACTGCTGCAGAACGGGAGGAAAGCGCACGTGCATGCCCCCACTCGAGACGAGGCCTGACTCCCCTGGGGAGACTCAGAAGCACCCCAAGATCCATGGCAACACTGGAGAGGAATCCTCAGGTTCCGGCCCCGACTCCACACAAGGTCTTAGGCCCCGGCATGGGCGGGAGAGAAATCCCGAGATGGCCCCTAGAAACTCGCACAGGGACTGGCCTTTCCTGAGGCCACCAGAGCGGGTCCCTGAGTTTCCCGTCGTAACTCGAGAAGACCTGCCACAACTCGAGAAAATCCAGGAGGTTCTCCCCTCCATGCGAGATGAGGCCCATTTCGGCTGAGGCGTCTCGAGGCTGATTACAGCTCACCTCTGGAACTTCGAAAGGGCCCTTCACACCCTTGGTGAAAATCAAGAAGTTCCCCGACCTACCCGTCTCCACTTGAGAGGAAACACGTGGGTCCAGCCCACATCCAGAGGAGCCCTGTTTCCCCCTCGTAGCTCGAGATGAGGGATCCGTTCCCTGCTTCGTCGGGAAAGAGTTCCCGGCGTTCCCTTCGCATCTCAAGAGGAGGCCCTCTCAACAGGAACGGCGAGAGGAACTCCAGGGTCGTGCCACCATTCCAGGAGTCCCCCAGATGTCTCAGTCCATTGCAGAGGAACCTCTTTTCCCTTCACCGGCTCGTCTTTCACGCCGAGGATCGACTCACACCAAGGTGGCACGTGGCACAGCCCTCTGGGAAAGCCTCGTGGGAAAGCCTCGAGGGACAGCCTCGAGGGAAAGCCACAGATCCCTTGATCCACGTGACAGGAAGCGTGACACTACTGCTGCAGCTCGGGAGAAAAGCGCACGTGCATGCCCCCACTCGAGACGAGGCCTGACTCCCCTGGGGAGACTCAGAAGCAACCCAAGATCCATGGCAACACTGGAGAGGAATCCTCAGGTTCCGGCCCCGACTCCACACAAGGTCTTAGGCCCCGGCATGGACGGGAGAGGAATCCCTGAGGGCCCCTAGCAACTCGCATGGGGGCGGGCCTTTCCTGAGGCCACCAGAGCGGGTCCCTGAGGTCCAAGTCGTAACTCGAGAAGACCTTCCGCAACGCGAGAAAATCCAGGAGGTTCTCCCCTCCAGGCGAGATGAGGCCCATTTCCGCTGAGGAGACTCGAGGCTGATCACTCCTCACCTCTGGAACTTCGAAAGGGTCCTTCACACCCTTGGTGCAAATCAAGAAGTTCCCCGACATACCCGTCTCCACTCGAGAGGAAACAGGAGGGTCCCGCCCACATCCAGAGGAGTTCCGTTTCCACCTCGTAGATCGAGATGAGGGTTCCTTTCCCTGCTTGTTGGGCAAGAGTTCCAGGCGTTCCCATCGCATCTCCAGAGGGGGCGCTCTCAACAGGAACCGCGAGAGGAACTCTAGGGTCGTGTCACCATTCCAAGAGTACCCCAGATGTCTCAGTCCATTCCAGAGGAACCTCTTTTCCCTTCACCGGCTCGTCGTTCACGCCGAGGATCGACTCACACCAAGGTGGCACGTGGCACAGCCCTGTGGGATAACCTCGTGGGAAAGCCTCGAGTGAAAGCTTCGAGGGAAAACACAGATCCCTTGATCTACGTGACAGGAAGCGTGACACTACTGCTACAGCTCGGGAGGAAAGCGCACGTGCATGCCCCCACATGAGACGAGGCCTGACTCCCCTGGGGAGACTCAGAAGCACCCCAAGATCCAAGGCAGCAATGGAGAGGAATCCTCAGGTTCCGGCCCCGAGTCCACACAAGGTCTTAGGCCCCGGCATGGATGGGAGAGGAATCCCTAGATGGCCCCTAGCAACTCGCATGGGGACTGGCCTTTCCTGAGGCCAACAGAGCGGGTCCCTGAGGTCCCCTTCGTAACTCGAGAACACCGGCCGCAACTCGACAAAATCCAGGAGGTTCTCCCCTCCAGGCGAGATGAGGCCCATTTCCGCTGAGGCGTCTCGAGGCTCATCACACCTCACCTCTGGAACTTCGAAAGGGTCCTTCACACCCTTGGTGCAAATCAAGAAGTTCCCCGACATACCCGTCTCCACTCGAGAGGAATCACGAGGGTCCCGCCCACATCCAGAGGAGCCCCGTTTCCGCCTCGTAGCTCGAGATGAGGGATCCGTTCCCTGCTTCGTCGGGAAAGAGTTCCCGGCGTTCCCTTCGCATCTCAAGAGGAGGCCCTCTCAACAGGAACGGCGAGAGGAACTCCAGGGTCGTGCCACCATTCCAAGAGACCCCCAGATGTCTCAGTCCATTCCGGAGGAACCTCTTTTCCCTTCACCAGCTCGTCTTTCACGCCGAGGATCGACTCACACCAAGGTGGCCCGTGGCACATCCCTGTGGGAAAGCCTCGTGGGAAAGCCTCGAGCGAAAGCCACGAGGGAGACCGCAGATCCCTTGATCCACGTGACAGGAAGCGTGACACTACTGCTGCAGCTCGGGAGGAAAGCGCACGTGCATGCCCCCACTCGAGACGAGGCCTGACTCCCCTGGGGAGACTCAGAAGCACCCCAAGATCCATGGCAACACTGGAGAGGAATCCTCAGGTTCCGGCCCCGTCTCCACACAAGGTCTTAGGCCCCGGCATGGACGGGAGAGGAATCCCGAGATGGCCCCTAGCAACTTGCACGAGGACTGGCCTTTCCTGAGGCCACAAGAGCGGGTCCCTGAGGTCCCTGTCGTAACTCGAGAACACCTGCCGCAACTCGACAAAATCCAGGAGGTTCTCCCCTCCAGGCGAGATGAGGCCCATTTCCGCTGAGGCGTCTCGAAGCTGATCACACCTCACCTCTGGAACTTCGAAAGGGTCCTTCACACCCTTGGTGCAAATCAAGAAGTTCCCCGACATACCCGTCTCCACTCGAGAGGAAACACGAGGGTCCCGCCCACATCCAGAGGAGCCCCGTTTCCGCCTCGTAGCTCGAGATGAGTGATCCTTTCCCTGCTTCGTCGGGAAAGAGTTCCCGGCGTTCCCGTCGCATCTCAAGAGGAGGCCCTCTCAACAGGAACGGCGAGAGGAACTCCAGGGTCGTGCCACCATTCCAAGAGACCCCAGATGTCTCAGTCCATTCCAGAGGAACCTCTTTTCCCTTCACCGGCTCGTCTTTCACGCCGAGGATCGACTCACACCAAGGTGGCACGTGGCACAGCCCTGTGGGAAAGTCTCAAGGGAAACAACAGATCCCTTGATCCACGTGACAGGAAGCGTGACACTACTGCTGCAGCTCGGGAGGAAAGCGCACATGCATGCCCCCACTCGAGACGAGGCCTGACTCCCCTGGGGAGACTCAGAAGCACCCCAAGATCCATGGCAACACTCGAGAGGAATCCTCAGGTTCCGGCCCCGTCTCCACACAAGGTCTTAGGCCCCGGCATGGACGGGAGAGGAATCCCGAGATGGCCCCTAGCAACTTGCACGAGGACTGGCCTTTCCTGAGGCCACAAGAGCGGGTCCCTGAGGTCCCCGTCGTAACTCGAGAACACCTGCCGCAACTCGAGAAAATCCAGGAGGTTCTCCCCTCCAGGCGAGATGAGGCCCTTTTCCGCTGAGGCGTCTCGAGGCTGATCACACCTCACCTCTGGAACTTCGAAAGGGTCCTTCACACCCTTGGTGCAAATCAAGAAGTTCCCCGACATACCCGTCTCCACTCGAGAGGAATCACGAGGGTCCCGCCCACATCCAGAGGAGCCCCGTTTCCGCCTCGTAGCTCGAGATGAGGGATCCTTTCCCTGCTTCGTCGGGAAAGAGTTCCCGGCGTTCCCGTCGCATCTCAAGAGGAGGCCCTCTCAACAGGAACCGCGAGAGGAACTCTAGGGTCGTGTCACCATTCCAAGAGTACCCCAGATGTCTCAGTCCATTCCAGAGGAAACTCTTTTCCCTTCACCGGCTCGTCGTTCACGCCGAGGATCGACTCACACCAAGGTGGCACGTGGCACAGCCCTGTGGGATAACCTCGTGGGAAAACCTCGAGTGAAAGCCTCGAGCGAAACCACAGATCCCTTGATCTACGTGACAGGAAGCGTGACACTACTGCTACAGCTCGGGAGGAAAGCGCACGTGCATGCCCCAACACGAGACGAGGCCTGACTCCCCTGGGGAGACTCAGAAGCACCCCAAGATCCAAGGCAGCAATGGAGAGGAATCCTCAGGTTCTGGCCCCGAGTCCACACAAGGTCTTAGGCCCCAGCATGGACGGGAGAGGAATCCCGAGATGGCCCCTAGCAACTCGCATTGGGACTGGCTTTTCCTGAGGCCACCAGAGCGGGTCCCTGAGGTCCACTTCGTAACTCGAGAAGACCGGCCGCAACTCGACAAAATCCAGGAGGTTCTCCCCTCCAGGCGAGATGAGGCCCATTTCCGCGGAGGCGTCTCGAGGCTGATCACACCTCACCTGTGGAACTTCGAAAGGGTCCTTCACACCCTTGGTGCAAATCAAGAAGTTCCCCGACATACCCGTCTCCACTCGAGAGGAAACACGAGGGTCCAGCCCACATCCAGAGGAGCCCCGTTTCCCCCTCATAGCTCGAGATGAGGGATCCGTTCCCTGCTCCGACGGGAAAGAGTTCCCGGCGTTCCCTTCGCATCTCAAGAGGAGGCCCTCTCAACAGGAACGGCGAGAGGAACTCCAGGGTCGTGCCACCATTCCAAGAGTCCCCCAGATGTCTCAGTCCATTCCAGAGGAAACTCTTTTCCCTTCACCGGCTCGTCTTTCATGCCGAGGATTGTCTCACACCAAGGTGGCACGTGGCACAGCCCTGTGGAAAGTCTCAAGGGAAACAACAGATTCCTTGATCCACGTGACAGGAAGCGTGACACTACTGCTGCAGCTCGGGAGGAAAGCGCACGTGCATGCCCCCACTCGAGACGAGGCCTGACTCCCCTGGGGAGACTCAGAAGCACCCCAAGATCCATGGCAAGACTGGAGAGGAATCCTCAGGTTCCGGCCCCGACTCCACACAAGGTCTTCGGACCCGGGATGGACGGGAGAGGAATCCCGAGATGGCCCCTAGCAACTCGCACGGGGACTAGCCTTTCCGGAGGCCACCAGTGCGGGTCCCTGAGGTCCCGGTCATAACTCGTGAAGACCTGCCGCAACTCGAGAAAATCCAGGAGGTTCTCCCATCCAGGCGAGATGAGGCCCATTTCCGCTGAGGCGTCTCGAGGCTGATCACACCTCACCTCTGGAACTTCGAAAGGGTCCTTCACACCCTTGGTGCGAATCAAGAAGTTCCCCGACATACCCGTCTCCACTCGAGAGGAAACACGAGGGTCCCGCCCACATCCAGAGGAGCCCCGTTTCCGCCTCGTAGCTCGAGATGAGGTATCCTTTCCCTGCTTCTTCGGGAAAGAGTTCCCTGCGTTCCCGTCGCATCTCAAGAGGAGGCCCTCTAAACAGGAACGGCGAGAGGAACTCCAGGGTCGTGCCACCATTCCAAGAGTCCCCCAGATGTCTCAGTCCATTCCAGAGGAACCTCTTTTCCCTTCACCGGCTCGTCTTTCACGCCGAGGTTCGACTCACACCAAGGTGGCACGTGGCACAGCCCTGTGGGAAAGCCTCGTGGGAAAGCCTCGAGCAAAAGCCTCGAGGGAAACCACAGATCCCTGGATCCACGTGACAGGAAGCGTGACACTACTGCTGCAGCTCGGGAGGAAAGCGCACGTGCATGCCCCCACTCGAGAAGAGGCCTGACTCCCCTGGGGAGACTCAGAAGCACTCCAAGATCCATGGCAACACTGGAGAGGAATCCTCAGGTTCCGGCCCCGACTCCACACAAGGTCTTAGGCACCGGCATGGACAGGAGAGGAATCCTTGATGGCCCCTAGCAACTCGCATGGGGGCGGGCCTTTCCTGAGGCCACCAGAGCGGGTCCCTGAGGTCCAAGTCGTAACTCGAGAAGACCTTCCACAACTCGAGAAAATCCAGGAGGTTCTCCCCTCCAGGCGAGATGAGGCCTATTTCCGCTGAGGAGACTCGAGGCTGATCACACCTCACCTCTGGAACTTCGAAAGGGTCCTTCACACCTTTGGTGCAAATCAAGAAGTTCCCCGACATACCCGTCTCCACTCGAGAGGAAACACGAGGGTCCTGCCCACATCCAGAGGAGTTCTGTTTCCGCCTCCTAGCTCGAGATGAGTGATCCTTTCCCTGCTTCTTTGGGAAAGAGTTCCCGGCGTTCCCGTCGCATCTCAAGAGGAGGCCCTCTCAACAGGAACGGCGAGAGGAACTCCAGGGTCGTGCCACCATTCCAAGAGACCCCAGATGTCTCAGTCCATTCCAGAGGAACCTCTTTTCCCTTCACCGGCTCGTCTTTCACGCCGAGGATCGACTCACACCAAGGTGGCACGTGGCACAGCCCTGTGGGAAAGCCTCGTGGGAAAGCCTCGAGGGACAGCCTCGAGGGAAACCACAGATCCCTTGATCCACGTGACAGGAAGCGTGACACTACTGCTGCAGCTCGGGAGGAAAGCGCACGTGCATGCCCCCACTCGAGACGAGGCCTGACTCCCCTGGGGAGACTCAGAAGCACCCCATGATCCATGGCAACACTAAAGAGGAATCCTCAGGTTCCGGCCCCGACACCACACAAGGTCTTAAGCCCCGGCATGGACGGGAGAGAAATCCCGAGAGGGCCCCTAGCAACTCGCATGGGGACTGGCCTTTCCTGAGGCCACCAGAGCGGGTCCCTGAGGTCCCCGTCGTAACTCGAGAAGACCTGCCGCAACTCGAGAAAATCCAGGAGGTTTTCCCCTCCAGGCGAGATGAGGCCCATTTCCGCTGAGGCGTCTCTAGGCTGATCACACCTCACCTCTGGAACTTCGAAAGGGTCCTTCACATCCTTGGTGCAAATCAAGAAGTTCCCCGACATACACGTCTCCACTCGAGAGGAAACACGAGGGTCCCGCCCACATCCAGAGGAGCCCCGTTTCCGCATCGTAGCTCGAGATGAGGGATCCGTTCCCTGCTTCGTCGGGAAAGAGTTCCCGGCGTTCCCTTCGCATCTCAAGAGGAGGCCCTCTCAACAGGAACCGCGAGAGGAACTCCAGGGTCGTGTCACCATTCCAAGAGTCCCCCAGATGTCTCAGTCCATTCCAGAGGAACCTCTTTTCCCTTCACCGGCTCGTCTTTCACGCCGAGGATCGACTCACTCCAAGGTGGCACGTGGCACAGCCCTGTGGGATAGCCTCGTGGGAAAGCCTTAAGGGAAAACCTCGAGGGAAACCACAGATCCCTTGATCCACGTGACAGGAAGCGTGACACTACTGCTGCAGCTCGGGAGGAAAGCGCACGTGCATGCCCCCACTTGAGACGACGCCTGACTCCCCTGGGGAGACTCAGAAGCACCCCATGATCCATGGCAACACTGGAGAGGAATCCTCAGGTTCCAGCCCCGTCTCCACACAAGGTCTTAGGCCCCGGCATGGACGGGAGAGGAATCCCGAGAGGGCCCCTAGCAACTCGCATGGGGACTGGCCTTTCCTGAGGCCACCAGAGCGGGTCCCTGAGGTCCCCGTCGTAACTCGAGAAGACCTGCCGCAACTCGAGAAAATCCAGGAGGTTCTCCCATCCAGGCGAGATGAGGCCCATTTCCGCTGAGGCGTCTCGAGGCTGATCACACCTCACCTCTGGAACTTCGAAAGGGTCCTTCACACCCTTGGTGCAAATCAAGAAGTTCCCCGACATACCCGTCTCCACTCGAGAGGAAACACGAGGGTCCCGCCCACATCCAGAGGAGCCCCGTTTCCCCCTCGTAGCTCGAGATGAGGGATCCGTTCCCTGCTTCGTCGGGAAAGAGTTCCCTGCGTTCCCGTCGCATCTCAAGAGGAGGCCCTCTAAACAGGAACGGCGAGAGGAACTCCAGGGTCGTGCCACCATTCCAAGAGTCCCCCAGATGTCTCAGTCCATTCCAGAGGAACCTCTTTTCCCTTCACCGGCTCGTCTTTCACGCCGAGGTTCGACTCACACCAAGGTGGCACGTGGCACAGCCCTGTGGGAAAGCCTCGTGGGAAAGCATCGAGCAAAAGCCACGAGGGAAACCAGAGATCCCTGGATCCACGTGACAGGAAGCATGACACTACTGCTGCAGCTCGGGAGGAAAGCGCACGTGCATGCCCCCACTCGAGACTAGGCCTGACTCCCCTGGGGAGACTCAGAAGTACCCCAAGATCCATGGCAACACTGGAGAGGAATCCTCAGGTTCCGGCCCCGTCTCCACACAAGGTCTTAGGCCCCGGCATGGACGGGAGAGGAATCCCGAGATGGCCCCTAGCAACTTGCACGAGGACTGGCCTTTCCTGAGGCCACAAGAGCGGGTCCCTGAGGTCCCCGTCGTAACTCGAGAACACCTGCCGCAACTCGACAAAATCCAGGAGGTTCTCCCCTCCAGGTGAGATGAGGCCCATTTCCGCTGAGGCGTCTCGAAGCTGATCACACCTCACCTCTGGAACTTCGAAAGGGTCCTTCACACCCTTGGTGCAAATCAAGAAGTTCCCCGACATACCCGTCTCCACTCGAGAGGAAACACGATGGTCCCGCCCACATCCAGAGGAGCCCCGTTTCCGCCTCGTAGATCGAGATTAGGGATCCTTTCCCTGCTTCGTCGGGAAAGAGTTCCCGGCGTTCCCGACGCATCTCAAGAGGAGGCCCTCTCAACAGGAACGGCGAGAGGAACTCCAGGGTCGTGCCACCATTCCAAGAGTCCCCCAGATGTCTCAGTCCATTGCACAGGAACCTCTTTTCCCTTCACCGGCTCGTCTTTCACGCCGAGGATAGACTCACACCAAGGTGGCACGTGGCACAGCCCTGTGGGATAGCCTCGTGGGAAAGCCTCGAGGGAAAGCCGCGAGGGAAACCACAGATCCCTTGATCCACGTGACAGGAAGCGTGACACAACTGCTGCAGAACGGGAGGAAAGCGCACGTGCATGCCCCCACACGAGACGAGGCCTGACTCCCCTGGGGAGACTCAGAAGCACCCCAAGATCCATGGCAACACTGGAGAGGAATCCTCAGGTTCCGGCCCCGACTCCACACAAGGTCTTAGGCCCCGGCATGGGCGGGAGAGGAATCCCGAGAGGTCCCCTAGCAACTCGCACAGGGACTGGCCTTTCCTGAGGCCACCAGAGCGGGTCCCTGAGGTTCCCGTCGTAACTCGAGAAGACCTGCCACAACTAGAGAAAGTCCAGGAGATTCTCCCCTCCAGGTGAGATGAGGCCCATTTCCGCTGAGGCGTCTCGAGGCTGATCACAGCTCACCTCTGGAACTTCGAAAGGGCCCTTCACACCCTTGGTGCAAATCAAGAAGTTCCCCGACATACCCGTCTCCACTTGAGAGGAAACACGTGGGTCCAGCCCACATCCAGAGGAGCCCCGTTTCCCCCTCGTAGCTCGAGATGAGGGATCCGTTCCCTGCTTCGTCGGGAAAGAGTTCCCGGCGTTCCCTTTGCATCTCAAGAGGAGGCCCTCTCAACAGGAACGGCGAGAGGAACTTCAGGGTCGTGCCACCATTCCAGGAGTCCCCCAGATGTCTCAGTCCATTGCAGAGGAACCTCTTTTCCCTTCACCGGTTCGTCTTTCACGCCGAGGATCGACTCACACCAAGGTGGCACGTGGCACAGCCCTGTGTGAAAACCTCGTGGGAAAGCCTCGAGGGACAGCCTCGAGGGAAAGCCACAGATCCCTTGATCCACGTGACAGGAAGCGTGACACTACTGCTGCAGCTCGGGAGAAAAGCGCACGTGCATGCCCCCACTCGAGACCAGGCCTGACTCCCCTGGGGAGACTCAGAAGCACCCCAAGATCCATGGCAACACTGGAGAGGAATCCTCAGGTTCCGGCCCCGACTCCACACAAGGTCTTAGGCCCCGGCATGGACGGGAGAGGAATCCCTGAGGGCCCCTAGCAACTCGCATGGGGGCGGGCCTTTCCTGAGGCCACCAGAGCGGCTCCCTGAGGTCCAAGTCGTAACTCGAGAAGACCTTCCGCAACGCGAGAAAATCCAGGAGGTTCTCCCCTCCAGGCGAGATGAGGCCCATTTCCGCTGAGGAGACTCGAGGCTGATCACTCCTCACCTCTGGAACTTCGAAAGGGTCCTTCACACCCTTGGTGCAAATCAAGAAGTTCCCCGACATACCCGTCTCCACTCGAGAGGAAACAGGAGGGTCCCGCCCACATCCAGAGGAGCCCCGTTTCCGCCTCGTAGCTCGAGATGAGGGATCCTTTCCCTGCTTGTTGGGCAAGAGTTCCAGGCGTTCCCATCGCATCTCCAGAGGAGGACCTCTCAACAGGAACCCCGAGAGGAACTCTAGGGTCGTGTCACCATTCCAAGAGTACCCCAGATGTCTCAGTCCATTCCAGAGGAACCTCTTTTCCCTTCACCGGCTCGTCGTTCATGCCGAGGATCGACTCACACCAAGGTGGCACGTGGCACAGCCCTGTGGGATAACCTCGTGGGAAAGCCTCGAGGGAAAGCCTCGAGGGAATCCACAGATCCCTTGATCTACGTGACAGGAAGGGTGACACTACTGCTACAGCTCCGGAGGAAAGCGCACGTGCATGCCCCCACTCGAGACGAGGCCTGACTCCCCTGGGGAGACTCAGAAGCACCCCAAGATCCATGGAAACACTGGAGAGGAATCCTCAGGTTCCGGCCCCGACTCCACACAAGGTCTTAGGCCCCGGCATGGACGGGAGAGGAATGCCGAGAGGGCCCCTTGCAACTCGCATGGGGATTGGCCTTTCCTGAGGCCACCAGAGCGGGTCCCTGAGGTCCCCGTCGTAACTCGAGAAGACCTGCCGCAACTCGAGAAAATCCAGGAGGTTCTCCCTTCCATGCGAGATGAGGCCCATTTCCGCTGAGGCGTCTCGAGGCTGATCACACCTCACCTCTGGAACTTCAAAAGGGCCCTTCACACCCTTGGTGCAAATCAAGAAGTTCCCCGACATACCCGTCTCCACTTGAGAGGAAACACGAGGGTCCAGCCCACATCCAGAGGAGCCCCGTTTCCCCCTCGTAGCTCGAGATGAGGGATCCGTTCCCTGCTTCGTCGGGAAAGCGTTCCCGGCGTTCCCGTCGCATCTCAAGAGGAGGCCCTCTCAACAGGAACGGCGAGAGGAACTCCAGGGTCGTGCCACCATTCCAAGAGTCCCCCAGATGTCTCAGTCCATTCCAGAGGAACCTCTTTTCCCTTCACCGGCTCGTCTTTCACGCCGAGGATCGACTCACACCAAGGTGGCACGTGGCACAGCCCTGTGGGAAAGCCTCGTGGGAAAGCCTCGAGGGACAGCCTCGAGGGAAAGCCACAGATCCCTTGATCCACGTGACAGGAAGCGTGACACTACTGCTGCAGCTCGGGAGGAAAGCGCACGTGCATGCCCCCACTCGAGACGAGGCCTGACTCCCCTGGGGAGACTCAGAAGCACCCCAAGATCCATGGCAACACTGGAGAGGAATCCTCAGGTTCCGGCCCCGACTCCACACAAGGACTGAGGCCCCGGCATGGACGGGAGAGGAATCCCGAGAGGTCCCCTAGCAACTCGCATGGGGACTGGCCTTTCCTGAGGCCACCAGAGCGGGTCCCTGAGGTCCCCGTCGTAACTCGAGAAGACCTGCCGCAACTCGAGAAAATCCAGGAGGTTCTCCCCTCCAGGCGAGATGAGGCCCATTTCCGCTGAGGCGTCTCGAGGCTGATCACACCTCCCCTCTGGAACTTCGAAAGGGTCCTTCACAGCCTTGGTGCAAATCAAGAAGTTCCCCGACCTACCCGTCTCCACTCGAGAGGAATCACGAGGGTCAGGCCCACATCCAGAGGAGCCCCGTTTCCGCCTCGTAGCTCGAGATGAGGGATCCTTTCCCTGCTTCGTCGGGAAAGAGTTCCCGGCCTTCCCGTCGCATCTCAAGAGGAGGCCCTCTCAACAGGACCGGCGAGAGGAACTCCAGGGTCGTGCCACCATTCCAAGAGTCCCCCAGATGTCTCAGTCCATTCCAGAGGAACCTCTTTTCCCTTCACCGGCTCGTCTTTCACGCCGAGGATCGACTCACACCAAGGTGGCACGTGGCACAGCCCTGTGGGAAAGCCTCGTGGGAAAGCCTCGAGGGACAGCCTCGAGGGAAAGCCACAGATCCCTTGATCCACGTGACAGGAAGCGTGACACTACTGCTGCAGCTCGGGAGGAAAGCGCACGTGCATGCCCCCACTCAAGACGAGGCCTGACTCCCCTGGGGAGATTCAGAAGCACCCCAAGATCCATGGCAACACTGGAGAGGAATCCTCAGGTTCCGGCCCCGACTCCACACAAGGACTGAGGCCCCGGCATGGACGGGAGAGGAATCCCGAGAGGTCCCCTAGCAACTCGCATGGGGACTGGCCTTTCCTGAGGCCACCAGAGCGGGTCCCTGAGGTCCCCGTCGTAACTCGAGAAGACCTGCCGCAACTCGAGAAAATCCAGGAGGTTCTCCCCTCCAGGCGAGATGAGGCCCATTTCCGCTGAGGCGTCTCGAGGCTGATCACACCTCCCCTCTGGAACTTCGAAAGGGTCATTCACACCCTTGGTGCAAATCAAGAAGTTCCCCGACCTACCCGTCTCCACTCGAGAGGAATCACGAGGGTCCCGCCCACATCCAGAGGAGCCCCGTTTCCGCCTCGTAGCTCGAGATGAGGGAT
The DNA here is from genome assembly GCF_023091745.1 of Budorcas taxicolor. Lineage (NCBI taxonomy): Eukaryota > Metazoa > Chordata > Mammalia > Artiodactyla > Bovidae > Budorcas > Budorcas taxicolor. The sequence continues at coordinate 109,675 of NW_026291934.1, read as the reverse complement.
CCTTTCCCTGCTTCGTCGGGAAAGAGTTCCCGGCGTTCCCGTCGCATCTCAAGAGGAGGCCCTCTCAACAGGAACGGCGAGAGGAACTCCAGGGTCGTGCCACCATTCCAAGAGTCCCCCAGATGTCTCAGTCCATTCCAGAGGAACCTCTTTTCCCTTCACCGGCTCGTCTTTCACGCCGAGGATCGACTCACACCAAGGTGGCACGTGGCACAGCCCTGTGGGAAAGCCTCGTGGGAAAGCCTCGAGGGACAGCCTCGAGGGAAAGCCACAGATCCCTTGATCCACGTGACAGGAAGCGTGACACTACTGCTGCAGCTCGGGAGGAAAGCGCACGTGCATGCCCCCACTCGAGACGAGCCCTGACTCCCCTGGGGAGACTCAGAAGCACCCCAAGATCCATGGCAACACTGGAGAGGAATCCTCAGGTTCCGGCCCCGACTCCACACAAGGACTGAGGCCCCGGCATGGACGGGAGAGGAATCCCGAGAGGTCCCCTAGCAACTCGCATGGGGACTGGCCTTTCCTGAGGCCACCAGAGCGGGTCCCTGAGGTCCCCGTCGTAACTCGAGAAGACCTGCCGCAACTCGAGAAAATCCAGGAGGTTCTCCCCTCCAGGCGAGATGAGGCCCATTTCCGCTGAGGCGTCTCGAGGCTGATCACACCTCCCCTCTGGAACTTCGAAAGGGTCCTTCACACCCTTGGTGCAAATCAAGAAGTTCCCCGACCTACCCGTCTCCACTCGAGAGGAATCACGAGGGTCCCGCCCACATCCAGAGGAGCCCCGTTTCCGCCTCGTAGCTCGAGATGAGGGATCCTTTCCCTGCTTCGTCGGGAAAGAGTTCCCAGCCTTCCCGTCGCATCTCAAGAGGAGGCCCTCTCAACAGGACCGGCGAGAGGAACTCCAGGGTCGTGCCACCATTCCAAGAGTCCCCCAGATGTCTCAGTCCATTCCAGAGGAACCTCTTTTCCCTTCACCGGCTCGTCTTTCACGCCGAGGATCGACTCACACCAAGGTGGCACGTGGCACAGCCCTGTGGGAAAGCCTCGTGGGAAAGCCTCGAGGGACAGCCTCGAGGGAAAGCCACAGATCCCTTGATCCACGTGACAGGAAGCGTGACACTACTGCTGCAGCTCGGGAGGAAAGCGCACGTGCATGCCCCCACTCGAGACGAGGCCTGACTCCCCTGGGGAGACTCAGAAGCACCCCAAGATCCATGGCAACACTGGAGAGGAATCCTCAGGTTCCGGCCCCGACTCCACACAAGGACTGAGGCCCCGGCATGGACGGGAGAGGAATCCCGAGAGGTCCCCTAGCAACTCGCATGGGGAATGGCGTTTCCTGAGGCCACCAGAGCGGGTCCCTGAGGTCCCCGTCGTAACTCGAGAAGACCTGCAGCAACTCGAGAAAATCCAGGAGGTTCTCCCCTCCAGGCGAGATGAGGCCCATTTCCGCTGAGGCGTCTCGAGGCTGATCACACCTCCCCTCTGGAACTTCGAAAGGGTCCTTCACACCCTTGGTGCAAATCAAGAAGTTCCCCGACCTAGCCGTCTCCACTCGAGAGGAATCACGAAGGTCCCGCCCACATCCAGAGGAGCCCCGTTTCCGCCTCGTAGCTCGAGATGAGGGATCCTTTCCCTGCTTCGTCGGGAAAGAGTTCCCGGCCTTCCCGTCGCATCTCAAGAGGAGGCCCTCTCAACAGGAACGGCGAGAGGAACTCCAGGGTCGTGCCACCATTCCAAGAGTCCCCCAGATGTCTCAGTCCATTCCAGAGGAACCTCTTTTCCCTTCACCGGCTCGTCTTTCACGCCGAGGATCGACTCACACCAAGGTGGCACGTGGCACAGCCCTGTGGGAAAGCCTCGTGGGAAAGCCTCGAGGGACAGCCTCGAGGGAAAGCCACAGATCCCTTGATCCACGTGACAGGAAGCGTGACACTACTGCTGCAGCTCGGGAGGAAAGCGCACGTGCATGCCCCCACTCGAGACGAGGCCTGACTCCCCTGGGGAGACTCAGAAGCACCCCAAGATCCATGGCAACACTGGAGAGGAATCCTCAGGTTCCGGCCCCGACTCCACACAAGGACTGAGGCCCCGGCATGGACGGGAGTGGAATCCCGAGAGGTCCCCTAGCAACTCGCATGGGGACTGGCCTTTCCTGAGGCCACCAGAGCGGGTCCCTGAGGTCCCCGTCGTAACTCGAGAAGACCTGCCGCAACTCGAGAAAATCCAGGAGGTTCTCCCCTCCAGGCGAGATGAGGCCCATTTCCGCTGAGGCGTCTCGAGGCTGATCACACCTCCCCTCTGGAACTTCGAAAGGGTCCTTCACACCCTTGGTGCAAATCAAGAAGTTCCCCGACCTACCCGTCTCCACTCGAGAGGAATCACGAGGGTCCCGCCCACATCCAGAGGAGCCCCGTTTCCGCCTCGTAGCTCGAGATGAGGGATCCTTTCCCTGCTTCGTCGGGAAAGAGTTCCCGGCCTTCCCGTCGCATCTCAAGAGGAGGCCCTCTCAACAGGACCGGCGAGAGGAACTCCAGGGTCGTGCCACCATTCCAAGAGTCCCCCAGATGTCTCAGTCCATTCCAGAGGAACCTCTTTTCCCTTCACCGGCTCGTCTTTCACGCCGAGGATCGACTCACACCAAGGTGGCACGTGGCACAGCCCTGTGGGAAAGCCTCGTGGGAAAGCCTCGAGGGACAGCCTCGAGGGAAAGCCACAGATCCCTTGATCCACGTGACAGGAAGCGTGACACTACTGCTGCAGCTCGGGAGGAAAGCGCACGTGCATGCCCCCACTCGAGACGAGGCCTGACTCCCCTGGGGAGACTCAGAAGCACCCCAAGATCCATGGCAACACTGGAGAGGAATCCTCAGGTTCCGGCCCCGACTCCACACAAGGACTGAGGCCCCGGCATGGACGGGAGAGGAATCCCGAGAGGTCCCCTAGCAACTCGCATGGGGACTGGCCTTTCCTGTGGCCACCAGAGCGGGTCCCTGAGGTCCCCGTCGTAACTCGAGAAGACCTGCCGCAACTCGAGAAAATCCAGGAGGTTCTCCCCTCCAGGCGAGATGAGGCCCATTTCCGCTGAGGCGTCTCGAGGCTGATCACACCTCCCCTCTGTCTGGAACTTCGAAAGGGTCCTTCACACCCTTGGTGCAAATCAAGAAGTTCCCCGACCTAGCCGTCTCCACTCGAGAGGAATCACGAGGGTCCCGCCCACATCCAGAGGAGCCCCGTTTCCGCCTCGTAGCTCGAGATGAGGGATCCGTTCCCTGCTTCGTCGGGAAAGAGTTCCCGGCGTTCCCGTCGCATCTCAAGAGGAGGCCCTCTCAACAGGAACGGCGAGAGGAACTCCAGGGTCGTGCCACCATTCCAAGAGTCCCCCAGATGTCTCAGTCCATTCCAGAGGAACCTCTTTTCCCTTCACCGGCTCGTCTTTCACGCCGAGGATCGACTCACACCAAGGTGGCACGTGGCACAGCCCTGTGGGAAAGCCTCGTGGGAAAGCCTCGAGGGACAGCCTCGAGGGAAAGCCACAGATCCCTTGATCCACGTGACAGGAAGCGTGACACTACTGCTGCAGCGCGGGAGGAAAGCGCACGTGCATGCCCCCACTCGAGACGAGGCCTGACTCCCCTAGGGAGACTCAGAAGCTCCCCAAGATCCATGGCAACACTGGAGAGGAATCCTCAGGTTCCGGCCCCGACTCCACACAAGGACTGAGGCCCCGGCATGGACGGGAGAGGAATCCCGAGAGGTCCCCTAGCAACTCGCATGGGGACTGGCCTTTCCTGAGGTCACCAGAGCGGGTCCCTGAGGTCCCCGTCGTAACTCGAGAAGACCTGCCGCAACTCGAGAAAATCCAGGAGGTTCTCCCCTCCAGGCGAGATGAGGCCCATTTCCGCTGAGGCGTCTCGAGGCTGATCACACCTCACCTCTGGAACTTCGAAAGGGTCCTTCACACCCTTGGTGCAAATCAAGAAGTTCCCCGACCTAGCCGTCTCCACTCGAGAGGAATCACGAGGGTCCCGCCCACATCCAGAGGAGCCCCGTTCCCGCCTCGTAGCTCGAGATGAGGGATCCTTTCCCTGCTTCGTCGGGAAAGAGTTCCCGGCGTTCCCGTCGCATCTCAAGAGGAGGCCCTCTCAACAGGAACGGCGAGAGGAACTCCAGGGTCGTGCCACCATTCCAAGAATCCCCCAGATGTCTCAGTCCATTCCAGAGGAACCTCTTTTCCCTTCACCGGCTCGTCTTTCACGCCGAGGATCGACTCACACCAAGGTGGCACGTGGCACAGCCCTGTGGGAAAGCCTCGTGGGAAAGCCTCGAGGGACAGCCTCGAGGGAAAGCCACAGATCCCTTGATCCACGTGACAGGAAGCGTGACACTACTGCTGCAGCTCGGGAGGAAAGCGCACGTGCATGCCCCCACTCGAGACGAGGCCTGACTCCCCTGGGGAGACTCAGAAGCACCCCAAGATCCATGGCAACACTGGAGAGGAATCCTCAGGTTCCGGCCCCGACTCCACACAAGGACTGAGGCCCCGGCATGGACGGGAGAGGAATCCCGAGAGGTCCCCTAGCAACTCGCATGGGGACTGGCCTTTCCTGAGGCCACCAGAGCGGGTCCCTGAGGTCCCCGTCGTAACTCGAGAAGACCTGCCGCAACTCGCGAAAATCCAGGAGGTTCTCCCCTCCAGGCGAGATGAGGCCCATTTCCGCTGAGGCGTCTCGAGGCTGATCACACCTCACCTCTGGAACTTCGAAAGGGTCCTTCACACCCTTGGTGCAAATCAAGAAGTTCCCCGACCTAGCCGTCTCCACTCGAGAGGAATCACGAGGGTCCCGCCCACATCCAGAGGAGCCCCGTTTCCGCCTCGTAGCTCGAGATGAGGGATCCTTTCCCTGCTTCGTCGGGAAAGAGTTCCCGGCGTTCCCGTCGCATCTCAAGAGGAGGCCCTCTCAACAGGAACGGCGAGAGGAACTCCAGGGTCGTGCCACCATTCCAAGAGTCCCCCAGATGTCTCAGTCCATTCCAGAGGAACCTCTTTTCCCTTCACCGGCTCGTCTTTCACGCCGAGGATCGACTCACACCAAGGTGGCACGTGGCACAGCCCTGTGGGAAAGCCTCGTGGGAAAGCCTCGAGGGACAGCCTCGAGGGAAAGCTACAGATCCCTTGATCCACGTGACAGGAAGCGTGACACTACTGCTGCAGCGCGGGAGGAAAGCGCACGTGCATGCCCCCACTCGAGACGTGGCCTGACTCCCCTGGGGAGACTCAGAAGCACCCCAAGATCCATGGCAACACTGGAGAGGAATCCGCAGGTTCCGGACCCGACTCCACACAAGGACTGAGGCCCCGGCATGGACGGGAGAGGAATCCCGAGAGGTCCCCTAGCAACTCGCATGGGGACTGGCCTTTCCTGAGGCCACCAGAGCGGGTCCCTGAGGTCCCCGTCGTAACTCGAGAAGACCTGCCGCAACTCGAGAAAATCCAGGAGGTTCTCCCCTCCAGGCGAGATGAGGCCCATTTCCGCTGAGGCGTCTCGAGGCTGATCACACCTCCCCTCTGGAACTTCGAAAGGGTCCTTCACACCCTTGGTGCAAATCAAGAAGTTCCCCGAAATAGCCGTCTCCACTCGAGAGGAATCACGAGGGTCCCGCACACATCCAGAGGAGCCCCGTTTCCGCCTCGTAGCTCGAGATGAGGGATCCGTTCCCTGCTTCGTCGGGAAAGAGTTCCCGGCGTTCCCGTCGCATCTCAAGAGGAGGCCCTCTCAACAGGAACGGCGAGAGGAACTCCAGGGTCGTGCCACCATTCCAAGAGTCCCCCAGATGTCTCAGTCCATTCCAGAGGAACCTCTTTTCCCTTCACCGGCTCGTCTTTCACGCCGAGGATCGACTCACACCAAGGTGGCACGTGGCACAGCCCTGTGGGAAAGCCTCGTGGGAAAGCCTCGAGGGACAGCCTCGAGGGAAAGCCACAGATCCCTTGATCCACGTGACAGGAAGCGTGACACTACTGCTGCAGCTCGGGAGGAAAGCGCACGTGCATGCCCCCACTCGAGACGAGGCCTGACTCCCCTGGGGAGACTCAGAAGCACCCCAAGATCCATGGCAACACTGGAGAGGAATCCTCAGGTTCCTGCCCGACTCCACACAAGGACTGAGGCCCCGGAATGGTCCGGAGAGGAATCCCGAGAGGTCCCCTAGCATCTCGCATGGGGACTGGCCTTTCCTGAGGCCACCAGAGCGGGTCCCTGAGGTCCCCGTCGTAATTCGAGAAGACCTGCCGCAACTCGAGAAAATCCAGGAGGTTCCCCCACCAGGCGAGATGAGGCCCATTTTCGCTGAGGCGTCTCGAGGCTGATCACACCTCACCTCTGGAACTTCGAAAGGCTCCTTCACACCCTTGGTGCAAATCAAGAAGTTCCCCGACATACCCGTCTCCACTCGAGAGGAAACACGAGGGTCCCGCCCACATCCAGAGGAGCCCCGTTTCCGCCTCTTAGCTCGAGATGAGGGATCCTATCCCCGCTTCGTCGGGAAAGAGTTCCCGGAGTTCCCGTCGCATCTCAAAAGGAGGCCCTCTCAACAGGAATGGCGAGAGGAAATCCAGGGTCGTGCCACCATTCCAAGAGTCCCCCGGATGTCTCAGTCCATACCAGAGGAACCTCTTTTCCCACACCGGCTCGTCTTTCACGCCGAGGGTCGACTCACACCAAGGTGGCACGTGGCACAGCCCTGTGGGAAAGTCTCAAGGGAAACAACAGATCCCTTGATCCACGTGACAGGAAGCGTGACACTAATGCTGCAGCTCGGGAGGAAAGCACACGTGCATGCCCCCACTCGAGACGAGGCCCGACTCCCCTGGGGAGACTCAGAAGCCCCCCAAGATCCATGGCAACACTGGAGAGGAATCCTCAGGTTCCGGCCCCTTCTCCACACAAGGTCTTAGGCCCCGGCATGGACGGGAGAGGAATCCCGAGATGGCCCCTAGCAACTTGCACGAGGACTGGCCTTTCCTGAGGCCACAAGAGCGGGTCCCTGAGGTCCCCGTCGTAACTCGAGAACACCGGCCGCAACTCGACAAAATCCAGGAGGTTCTCCCCTCCAGGAGAGATGAGGCCTATTTCCGCTGAGGCGTCTCGAGGCTCATCACACCTCACCTCTGGAACTTCGAAAGGGTCCTTCACACCCTTGGTGCAAATCAAGAAGTTCCCCGACATACCCGTCTCCACTCGAGAGGAAACACGAGGGTCCTGCCCAGATCCAGAGGAGTTCCGTTTCCGCCTCGTAGCTCGAGATGAGGGATCCTTTCCCTGCTTCGTCGGGAAAGAGTTCCCGGCCTTCCCGTCACATCTCAACAGGAGGCCCTCTCAACAGGAACGGCGAGAGGAACTCCAGGGTCGTGCCACCATTCCAAGAGTCCCCCAGATGTCTCAGTCCATTGCAGAGGAAACTCTTTTCCCTTCACCGGCTCGTCTTTCACGCCGAGGATCGACTCACACCAAGGTGGCACGTGGCACAGCGCAGTGGGAAAACCTCGTGGGAAAGCCTCGAGCAAAAGCCTCGAGGGAAACCACAGATCCCTGGATCCACGTGACATGAAGCATGACACTACTGCTGCAGCTCGGGAGGAAAGCGCACGTGCATGCCCCCACTCGAGACGAGGCCTGATTCCCCTGGGGAGACTCAGAAGCACCCCAAGATCCATGGCAACACTGGAGAGGAATCCTCAGGTTCCGGCCCCGTCTCCACACAAGGTCTTAGGCCCCGGCATGGACGGGAGAGGAATCCCGAGATGGCCCCTAGCAACTTGCACGAGGACTGGCCTTTCCTGAGGCCACAAGAGCGGGTCCCTGAGGTCCCTGTCGTAACTCGAGAACACCTGCCGCAGCTCGACAAAATCCAGGAGGTTCTCCCCTCCAGGCGAGATGAGGCCCATTTCCGCTGAGGCGTCTCGAAGCTGATCACACCTCACCTCTGGAACTTCGAAAGGGTCCTTCACACCCTTGGTGCAAATCAAGAAGTTCCCCGACATACCCTTCTCCACTCGAGAGGAAACACGAGGGTCCCGCCCACATCCAGAGGAGCCCCGTTTCCGCCTCGTAGCTCGAGATTAGGGATCCTTTCCCTGCTTCGTCGGGAAAGAGTTCCCGGCGTTCCCGTCGCATCTCAAGAGGAGGCCCTCTCAACAGGAACGGCGAGAGGAACTCCAAGGTCGTGCCACCATTCCAAGAGTCCCCGAGATGTCTCAGTCCATTGCACAGGAACCTCTTTTCCCTTCACCGGCTCGTCTTTCACGCCGAGGATCGACTCACACCAAGGTGGCACGTGGCACAGCCCTGTGGGATAGCCTCGTGGGAAAGCCTCGAGGGAAAGCCTCGAGGGAAACCACTGATTCCTTGATCCACGTGACAGGAAGCGTGACACTACTGCTGCAGAACGGGAGGAAAGCGCACGTGCATGCCCCCACTCGAGACGAGGCCTGACTCCCCTGGGGAGACTCAGAAGCACCCCAAGATCCATGGCAACACTGGAGAGGAATCCTCAGGTTCCGGCCCCGACTCCACACAAGGTCTTAGGCCCCGGCATGGGCGGGAGAGGAATCCCGAGATGGCCCCTAGAAACTCGCACAGGGTCTGGCCTTTCCTGAGGCCACCAGAGCGGGTCCCTGAGGTTCCCGTCGTAACTCGAGAAGACCTGCCACAACTCGAGAAAATCCAGGAGGTTCTCCCCTCCATGCGAGATGAGGCCCATTTCGGCTGAGGCGTCTCGAGGCTGATCACAGCTCACCTCTGGAACTTCGAAAGGGCCCTTCACACCCTTGGTGCAAATCAAGAAGTTCCCCGACCTACCCGTCTCCACTTGAGAGGAAACACGTGGGTCCAGCCCACATCCAGAGGAGCCCCGTTTCCCCCTCGTAGCTCGAGATGAGGGATCCGTTCCCTGCTTCGTCGGGAATGAGTTCCCGGCGTTCCCTTCGCATCTCAAGAGGAGGCCCTCTCAACAGGAACGGAGAGAGGAACTCCAGGGTCGTGCCACCATTCCAGGAGTCCCCCAGATGTCTCAGTCCATTGCAGAGGAACCTCTTTTCCCTTCACCGGCTCGTCTTTCACGCCGAGGATCGACTCACACCAAGGTGGCACGTGGCACAGCCCTCTGGGAAAGCCTCGTGGGAAAGCCTCGAGGGACAGCCTCGAGGGAAAGCCACAGATCCCTTGATCCAAGTGACAGGAAGCGTGACACTACTGCTGCAGCTCGGGAGAAAAGCGCACGTGCATGCCCCCACTCGAGACGAGGCCTGACTCCCCTGGGGAGACTCAGAAGCACCCCAAGATCCATGGCAACACTGGAGAGGAATCCTCAGGTTCCGGCCCCGACTCCACACAAGGTCTTAGGCCCCGGCATGGACGGGAGAGGAATCCCTGAGGGCCCCTAGCAACTTGCATGGGGGCGGGCCTTTCCTGAGGCCACCAGAGCGGGTCCCTGAGGTCCAAGTCGTAACTCGAGAAGACCTTCCGCAACGCGAGAAAATCCAGGAGGTTCTCCCCTCCAGGCGAGATGAGGCCCATTTCCGCTGAGGAGACTCGAGGCTGATCACTCCTCACCTCTGGAACTTCGAAAGGGTCCTTCACACCCTTGGTGCAAATCAAGAAGTTCCCCGACATACCCGTCTCCACTCGAGAGGAAACAGGAGGGTCCCGCCCACATCCAGAGGAGTTCCGTTTCCACCTCGTAGCTCGAGATGAGGGATCCTTTCCCTGCTTGTTGGGCAAGAGTTCCAGGCGTTCCCATCGCATCTCCAGAGGGGGCGCTCTCAACAGGAACCGCGAGAGGAACTCTAGGGTCGTGTCACCATTCCAAGAGTACCCCAGATGTCTCAGTCCATTCCAGAGGAACCTCTTTTCCCTTCACCGGCTCGTCGTTCACGGCGAGGATCTACTCACACCAAGGTGGCACGTGGCACAGCCCTGTGGGATAACCTCGTGGGAAAGCCTCGAGTGAAAGCTTCGAGGGAAAACACAGATCCCTTGATCTACGTGACAGGAAGCGTGACACTACTGCTACAGCTCGGGAGGAAAGCGCACGTGCATGCCCCCACATGAGACGAGGCCTGACTCCCCTGGGGAGACTCAGAAGCACCCCAAGATCCAAGGCAGCAATGGAGAGGAATCCTCAGGTTCCGGCCCCGAGTCCACACAAGGTCTTAGGCCCCGGCATGGATGGGAGAGGAATCCCTAGATGGCCCCTAGCAACTCGCATGGGGACTGGCCTTTCCTGAGGCCAACAGAGCGGGTCCCTGAGGTCCCCGTCGTAACTCGAGAACACCGGCCGCAACTCGACAAAATCCAGGAGGTTCTCCCCTCCAGGCGAGATGAGGCCCATTTCCGCTGAGGCGTCTCGAGGCTCATCACACCTCACCTCTGGAACTTCGAAAGGGTCCTTCACACCCTTGGTGCAAATCAAGAAGTTCCCCGACATACCCGTCTCCACTCGAGAGGAATCACGAGGGTCCCGCCCACATCCAGAGGAGCCCCGTTTCCGCCTCGTAGCTCGAGATGAGGGATCCGTTCCCTGCTTCGTCGGGAAAGAGTTCCCGGCGTTCCCTTCGCATCTCAAGAGGAGGCCCTCTCAACAGGAACGGCGAGAGGAACTCCAGGGTCGTGCCACCATTCCAAGAGACCCCCAGATGTCTCAGTCCATTCCGGAAGAACCTCTTTTCCCTTCACCAGCTCGTCTTTCACGCCGAGGATCGACTCACACCAAGGTGGCCCGTGGCACATCCCTGTGGGAAAGCCTCGTGGGAAAGCCTCGAGCGAAAGCCACGAGGGAGACCGCAGATCCCTTGATCCACGTGACAGGAAGCGTGACACTACTGTTGCAGCTCGGGAGGAAAGCGCACGTGCATGCCCCCACTCGAGACGAGGCCTGACTCCCCTGGGGAGACTCAGAAGCACCCCAAGATCCATGGCAACACTGGAGAGGAAACCTCAGGTTCCGGCCCCGACTCCACACAAGGTCTTAGGCCCCGGCATGGACGGGAGAGGAATCCCGAGAGGGCCCCTAGCAACTCGCATGGGGATTGGCCTTTCATGAGGCCACCAGAGCGGGTCCCTGAGGTCCCCGTCGTAACTCGAGAAGACCTGCCGCAACTCGAGAAAATCCAGGAGGTTCTCCCTTCCATGCGAGATGAGGCCCATTTCCGCTGAGGCGTCTAGAGGCTGATCACACCTCACCTCTGGAACTTCGAAAGGGCCCTTCACACCCTTGGTGCAAATCAAGAAGTTCCCCGACATACCCGTCTCCACTTGAGAGGAAACACGAGGGTCCAGCCCACATCCAGAGGAGCCCCGTTTCCCCCTCATAGCTCGAGATGAAGGATCCGTTCCCTGCTTCGTCGGGAAAGAGTTCCCGGCGTTCCCTTCGCATCTCAAGAGGAGGCCCTCTGAACAGGAACGGCGAGAGGAACTCCAGGGTCGTGCCACCATTCCAAGAGTCCCCCAGATGTCTCAGTCCATTGCAGAGGAACCTCTTTTCCCTTCACCGGCTCGTCTTTCATGCCGAGGATTGTCTCACACAATGGTGGCACGTGGCACAGCCCTGTGGGAAAGCCTCGTGGGAAAGCCTCGAGGGACAGCCTCGAGGGAAAGCCACAGATCCCTTGATCCACGTGACAGGAAGCGTGACACTACTGCTGCAGCTCGGGAGAAAAGCGCACGTGCATGCCCCCACTCGAGACGAGGCCTGACTCCCCTGGGGAGACTCAGAAGCACCCCAAGATCCATGGCAACACTGGAGAGGAATCCTCAGGTTCCGGCCCCGACTCCACACAAGGTCTTAGGCCCCGGCATGGACGGGAGAGGAATCCCTGAGGGCCCCTAGCAACTCGCATGGGGGCGGGCCTTTCCTGAGGCCACCAGAGCGGGTCCCTGAGGTCCAAGTCGTAACTCGAGAAGACCTTCCGCAACGCGAGAAAATCCAGGAGGTTCTCCCCTCCAGGCGAGATGAGGCCCATTTCCGCTGAGGAGACTCGAGGCTGATCACTCCTCACCTCTGGAACTTCGAAAGGGTCCTTCACACCCTTGGTGCAAATCAAGAAGTTCCCCGACATACCCGTCTCCACTCGAGAGGAAACAGGAGGGTCCCGCCCACATCCAGAGGAGTTCCGTTTCCACCTTGTAGCTCGAGATGAGGGATCCTTTCCCTGCTTGTTGGGCAAGAGTTCCAGGCGTTCCCATCGCATCTCCAGAGGGGGCGCTCTCAACAGGAACCGCGAGAGGAACTCTAGGGTCGTGTCACCATTCCAAGAGTACCCCAGATGTCTCAGTCCATTCCAGAGGAACCTCTTTTCCCTTCACCGGCTCGTCGTTCACGCCGAGGATCGACTCACACCAAGGTGGCACGTGGCACAGCCCTGTGGGATAACCTCGTGGGAAAGCCTCGAGTGAAAGCTTCGAGGGAAAACACAGATCCCTTGATCTACGTGACAGGAAGCGTGACACTACTGCTACAGCTCGGGAGGAAAGCGCACGTGCATGCCCCCACATGAGACGAGGCCTGACTCCCCTGGGGAGACCCAGAAGCACCCCAAGATCCAAGGCAGCAATGGAGAGGAATCCTCAGGTTCCGGCCCCGAGTCCACACAAGGTCTTAGGCCCCGGCATGGATGGGAGAGGAATCCCTAGATGGCCCCTAGCAACTCGCATGGGGACTGGCCTTTCCTGAGGCCACCAGAGCGGGTCCCTGAGGACCCCTTCGTAACTCGAGAACACCGGCCGCAACTCGACAAAATCCAGGAGGTTCTCCCCTCCAGGCGAGATGAGGCCCATTTCCGCTGAGGTGTCTCGAGGCTCATCACACCTCACCTCTGGAACTTCGAAAGGGTCCTTCACACCCTTGGTGCAAATCAAGAAGTTCCCCGACATACCCGTCTCCACTCGAGAGGAATCACGAGGGTCCCGCCCACATCCAGAGGAGTCCCGTTTCCGCCTCGAAGCTCGAGATGAGGGATCCGTTCCCTGCTTCGTCGGGAAAGAGTTCCCGGCGTTCCCTTCGCATCTCAAGAGGAGGCCCTCTCAACAGGAACGGCGAGAGGAACTCCAGGGTCGTGCCACCATTCCAAGAGTCCCCCAGATGTCTCAGTCCATTCCGGAGGAACCTCTTTTCCCTTCACCAGCTCGTCTTTCACGCCGAGGATCAACTCACACCAAGGTGGCCCGTGGCACATCCCTGTGGGAAAGCCTCGTGGGAAAGCCTCGAACGAAAGCCACGAGGGAGACCGCAGATCCCTTGATCCACGTGACAGGAAGCGTGACACTACTGCTGCAGCTCGGGAGGAAAGCGCACGTGCCTGCCCCCACTCGAGACGAGGCCTGACTCCCCTGGGGAGACTCAGAAGTACCCCAAGATCCATGGCAACACTGGAGAGGAAACCTCAGGTTCCGGCCCAGACTCCACACAAGGTCTTAGGCCCCGGCATGGACGGGAGAGGAATCCCGAGAGGGCCCCTAGCAACTCGCATGGGGATTGGCCTTTCATGAGGCCACCAGAGCGGGTCCCTGAGGTCCCCGTCGTAACTCGAGAAGACCTGCCGCAACTCGAGAAAATCCAGGAGGTTCTCCCTTCCATGCGAGATGAGGCCCATTTCCTCTGAGGCGTCTCGAGGCTGATCACACCTCACCTCTGGAACTTCGAAAGGGCCCTTCACACCCTTGGTGCAAATCAAGAAGTTCCCCGACATACCCGTCTCCACTTGAGAGGAAACACGAGGGTCCAGCCCACATCCAGAGGAGCCCCGTTTCCCCCTCGTAGCTCGAGATGAGGGATTCATTCCATGCTTCGTCGGGAAAGAGTTCCCGGCGTTCCCTTCGCATCTCAAGAGGAGGCCCTCTCAACAGGAACGGCGAGAGGAACTCCAGGGTCGTGCCACCATTCCAAGAGTCCCCCAGATGTCTCAGTCCATTGCAGAGGAACCTCTTTTCCCTTCACCGGCTCGTCTTTCATGCCGAGGATTGTCTCACACCAAGGTGGCAGGTGGCACAGCCCTGTGGGAAAACCTCGTGGGAAAGCCTCGAGGGACAGCCTCGAGGGAAAGCCACAGATCCCTTGATCCACGTGACAGGAAGCGTGACACTACTGCTGCAGCTCGGGAGAAAAGCGCACGTGCATGCCCCCACTCGAGAAGAGGCCTGACTCCCCTGGGGAGACTCAGAAGCACCCCAAGATCCATGGCAACACTGGAGAGGAATCCTCAGGTTCCGGCCCCGACTCCACACAAGGACTGAGACCCCGGCATGGACGGGAGAGGAATCCCGAGAGGTCCCCTAGCAACTCGCATGGGGACTGGCCTTTCCTGAGGCCACCAGAGCGGATCTCTGAGGACCCCGTCGTAACTCGAGAAGACCTGGTGCAACTCGAGAAAATCCAGGAGGTTCTCCCCTCCAGGCGAGATGAGGCCCATTTCCGCTGAGGCGTCTCGAGGCTGATCACACCTCACCTCTGGAACTTCGAAAGGGTCTTTCACACCCTTGGTGCAAATCAAGAAGTTCCCCGACATACCCGTCTCCACTCGAGAGGAAACACGAGGGTCCCGCCCACATCCAGAGGAGCCCATTTACACCTCGTAGCTCGAGATGAGGGATCCGTTCCCTGCTTCGTCGGGAAAGAGTTCCCGGCGTTCCCTTCGCATCTCAAGAGGAGGCCCTCTCAACAGGAACGGCGAGAGGAACTCCAGGGTCGTGCCACCATTCCAAGAGACCCCAGATGTCTCAGTCCATTCCAGAGGAACCTCTTTTCCCTTCACCGGCTCGTCTTTCAACGCCGAGGATCGACTCACACCAAGGTGGCACGTGGCACAGCCCTGTGGGAAAGTCTCAAGGGAAACAACAGATCCGTTGATCCACGTGACAGGAAGCGTGACACTACTGCTGCAGCTCGGGAGGAAAGCGCACGTGCATGCCCCCACTCGAGACGAGGCCTGACTCCCCTGGGGAGACTCAGAAGAACCCCAAGATCCATGGCAACACTCGAGAGGAATCCTCAGATTCCGGCCCCGTCTCCACACAAGGTCTTAGGCCCCGGCATGGACGGGAGAGGAATCCCGAGATGGCCCCTAGCAACTTGCATGAGGACTGGCCTTTCCTGAGGCCACAAGAGCGGGTCCCTGAGGTCCCAGTCGTAACTCGAGAACACCTGCCACAACTCGACAAAATCCAGGAGGTTCTCCCCTCCAGGCGAGATGAGGCCCATTTCCGCTGAGGAGACTCGAGGCTGATCACTCCTCACCTCTGGAACTTCGAAAGGGTCCTTCACACCCTTGGTGCAAATCAAGAAGTTCCCCGACATACCCGTCTCCACTCGAGAGAAAACAGGAGGGTCCCGCCCACATCCAGAGGAGTTCCGTTTCCGCCTCGTAGCTCGAGATGAGGGATCCTTTCCCTGCTTGTTGGGCAAGAGTTCCAGGCGTTCCCATCGCATCTCCAGAGGAGGCCCTCTCAACAGGAACCGCGAGAGGAACTCTAGGGTCGTGTCACCATTCCAAAAGTACCCCAGATGTCTCAGTCCATTCCAGAGGAAACTCTTTTCCCTTCACCGGCTCGTCGTTCACGCCGAGGATCGACTCACACCAAGGTGGCACGTGGCACAGCCCTGTGGGATAACCTCGTGGGAAAACCTCGAGTGAAAGCCTCGAGCGAAACCACAGATCCCTTGATCTACGTGACAGGAAGCGTGACACTACTGCTACAGCTCGGGAGGAAAGCGCACGTGCATGCCCCCACACGAGACGAGGCCTGACTCCCCTGGGGAGACTCAGAAGAACCCCAAGATACAAGGCAGCAATGGAGAGGAATCCTCAGGTTCCGGCCCCGAGTCTACACAAGGTCTTAGGCCCCAGCATGGACGGGAGAGGAATCCCGAGATGGCCCCTAGCAACTCGCATGGGGACTGGCTTTTCCTGAGGCCACCAGAGCGGGTCCCTGAGGTCCCCGTCGTAACTCGAGAAGACCGGCCGCAACTCGACAAAATCCAGGAGGTTCTCCCCTCCAGGCGAGATGAGGCCCATTTCCGCTGAGGCGTCTCGAGGCTGATCACACCTCACCTCTGGAACTTCGAAAGGGTCCTTCACACCCTTGGTGCAAATCAAGAAGTTCCCCGACATACCCGTCTCCACTCGAGAGGAAACACGAGGGTCCAGCCCACATACAGAGGAGCCCCGTTTACGCCTCGTAGCTCGAGATGAGGGATCCTTTCCCTGCTTCGTCGGGAAAGAGTTCCCGGCCTTCCCGTCGCATCTCAACAGGAGGCCCTCTCAACAGGACCGGCGAGAGGAACTCCAGGGTCGTGCCACCATTCCAAGAGTCCCCCAGATGTCTCAGTCCATTCCAGAGGAACCTCTTTTCCCTTCACCGAGTCGTTTTTCACGCCGAGGATCGACTCACACCAAGGTGGCACGTGGCACAGCGCTGTGGGAAAGCCTCGTGGGAAAGCCTCGAGCAAAAGCCTCGAGGGAAACCACAGATCCCTGGATCCACGTGACAGGAAGCATGACACTACTGCTGCAGCTCGGGAGGAAAGCACACGTGCATGCCCCCACTCGAGACGAGGCCTGATTCCCCTGGGGAGACTCAGAAGCACCCCAAGATCCATGGCAACACTGGAGAGGAATCCTCAGGTTCCGGCCCCGTCTCCACACAAGGTCTTAGGCCCCGGCATGGACGGGAGAGGAATCCCGAGATGGCCCCTAGCAACTTGCACGAGGACTGGCCTTTCCTGAGGCCACAAGAGCGGGTCCCTGAGGTCCCTGTCGTAACTCGAGAACACCTGCCGCAACTCGACAAAATCCAGGAGGTTCTCCCCTCCAGGCGAGATGAGGCCCATTTCCGCTGAGGCGTCTCGAGGCTGATCACACCTCCCCTCTGGAACTTCGAAAGGGTCCTTCACACCCTTGGTGCAAATCAAGAAGTTCCCCGAAATAGCCGTCTCCACTCGAGAGGAATCACGAGGGTCCCGCACACATCCAGAGGAGCCCCGTTTCCGCCTCGTAGCTCGAGATGAGGGATCCGTTCCCTGCTTCGTCGGGAAAGAGTTCCCGGCGTTCCCGTCGCATCTCAAGAGGAGGCCCTCTCAACAGGAACGGCGAGAGGAACTCCAGGGTCGTGCCACCATTCCAAGAGTCCCCCAGATGTCTCAGTCCATTCCAGAGGAACCTCTTTTCCCTTCACCGGCTCGTCTTTCACGCCGAGGATCGACTCACACCAAGGTGGCACGTGGCACAGCCCTGTGGGAAAGCCTCGTGGGAAAGCCTCGAGGGACAGCCTCGAGGGAAAGCCACAGATCCCTTGATCCACGTGACAGGAAGCGTGACACTACTGCTGCAGCTCGGGAGGAAAGCGCACGTGCATGCCCCCACTCGAGACGAGGCCTGACTCCCCTGGGGAGACTCAGAAGCACCCCAAGATCCATGGCAACACTGGAGAGGAATCCTCAGGTTCCTGCCCGACTCCACACAAGGACTGAGGCCCCGGAATGGTCCGGAGAGGAATCCCGAGAGGTCCCCTAGCATCTCGCATGGGGACTGGCCTTTCCTGAGGCCACCAGAGCGGGTCCCTGAGGTCCCCGTCGTAACTCGAGAAGACCTGCCGCAACTCGAGAAAATCCAGGAGGTTCCCCCACCAGGCGAGATGAGGCCCATTTTCGCTGAGGCGTCTCGAGGCTGATCACACCTCACCTCTGGAACTTCGAAAGGCTCCTTCACACCCTTGGTGCAAATCAAGAAGTTCCCCGACATACCCGTCTCCACTCGAGAGGAAACACGAGGGTCCCGCCCACATCCAGAGGAGCCCCGTTTCCGCCTCTTAGCTCGAGATGAGGGATCCTATCCCCGCTTCGTCGGGAAAGAGTTCCCGGAGTTCCCGTCGCATCTCAAAAGGAGGCCCTCTCAACAGGAATGGCGAGAGGAAATCCAGGGTCGTGCCACCATTCCAAGAGTCCCCCGGATGTCTCAGTCCATACCAGAGGAACCTCTTTTCCCACACCGGCTCGTCTTTCACGCCGAGGGTCGACTCACACCAAGGTGGCACGTGGCACAGCCCTGTGGGAAAGTCTCAAGGGAAACAACAGATCCCTTGATCCACGTGACAGGAAGCGTGACACTAATGCTGCAGCTCGGGAGGAAAGCACACGTGCATGCCCCCACTCGAGACGAGGCCCGACTCCCCTGGGGAGACTCAGAAGCCCCCCAAGATCCATGGCAACACTGGAGAGGAATCCTCAGGTTCCGGCCCCTTCTCCACACAAGGTCTTAGGCCCCGGCATGGACGGGAGAGGAATCCCGAGATGGCCCCTAGCAACTTGCACGAGGACTGGCCTTTCCTGAGGCCACAAGAGCGGGTCCCTGAGGTCCCCGTCGTAACTCGAGAACACCGGCCGCAACTCGACAAAATCCAGGAGGTTCTCCCCTCCAGGAGAGATGAGGCCTATTTCCGCTGAGGCGTCTCGAGGCTCATCACACCTCACCTCTGGAACTTCGAAAGGGTCCTTCACACCCTTGGTGCAAATCAAGAAGTTCCCCGACATACCCGTCTCCACTCGAGAGGAAACACGAGGGTCCTGCCCAGATCCAGAGGAGTTCCGTTTCCGCCTCGTAGCTCGAGATGAGGGATCCTTTCCCTGCTTCGTCGGGAAAGAGTTCCCGGCCTTCCCGTCACATCTCAACAGGAGGCCCTCTCAACAGGAACGGCGAGAGGAACTCCAGGGTCGTGCCACCATTCCAAGAGTCCCCCAGATGTCTCAGTCCATTGCAGAGGAAACTCTTTTCCCTTCACCGGCTCGTCTTTCACGCCGAGGATCGACTCACACCAAGGTGGCACGTGGCACAGCGCAGTGGGAAAACCTCGTGGGAAAGCCTCGAGCAAAAGCCTCGAGGGAAACCACAGATCCCTGGATCCACGTGACATGAAGCATGACACTACTGCTGCAGCTCGGGAGGAAAGCGCACGTGCATGCCCCCACTCGAGACGAGGCCTGATTCCCCTGGGGAGACTCAGAAGCACCCCAAGATCCATGGCAACACTGGAGAGGAATCCTCAGGTTCCGGCCCCGTCTCCACACAAGGTCTTAGGCCCCGGCATGGACGGGAGAGGAATCCCGAGATGGCCCCTAGCAACTTGCACGAGGACTGGCCTTTCCTGAGGCCACAAGAGCGGGTCCCTGAGGTCCCTGTCGTAACTCGAGAACACCTGCCGCAGCTCGACAAAATCCAGGAGGTTCTCCCCTCCAGGCGAGATGAGGCCCATTTCCGCTGAGGCGTCTCGAAGCTGATCACACCTCACCTCTGGAACTTCGAAAGGGTCCTTCACACCCTTGGTGCAAATCAAGAAGTTCCCCGACATACCCTTCTCCACTCGAGAGGAAACACGAGGGTCCCGCCCACATCCAGAGGAGCCCCGTTTCCGCCTCGTAGCTCGAGATTAGGGATCCTTTCCCTGCTTCGTCGGGAAAGAGTTCCCGGCGTTCCCGTCGCATCTCAAGAGGAGGCCCTCTCAACAGGAACGGCGAGAGGAACTCCAAGGTCGTGCCACCATTCCAAGAGTCCCCGAGATGTCTCAGTCCATTGCACAGGAACCTCTTTTCCCTTCACCGGCTCGTCTTTCACGCCGAGGATCGACTCACACCAAGGTGGCACGTGGCACAGCCCTGTGGGATAGCCTCGTGGGAAAGCCTCGAGGGAAAGCCTCGAGGGAAACCACTGATTCCTTGATCCACGTGACAGGAAGCGTGACACTACTGCTGCAGAACGGGAGGAAAGCGCACGTGCATGCCCCCACTCGAGACGAGGCCTGACTCCCCTGGGGAGACTCAGAAGCACCCCAAGATCCATGGCAACACTGGAGAGGAATCCTCAGGTTCCGGCCCCGACTCCACACAAGGTCTTAGGCCCCGGCATGGGCGGGAGAGGAATCCCGAGATGGCCCCTAGAAACTCGCACAGGGTCTGGCCTTTCCTGAGGCCACCAGAGCGGGTCCCTGAGGTTCCCGTCGTAACTCGAGAAGACCTGCCACAACTCGAGAAAATCCAGGAGGTTCTCCCCTCCATGCGAGATGAGGCCCATTTCGGCTGAGGCGTCTCGAGGCTGATCACAGCTCACCTCTGGAACTTCGAAAGGGCCCTTCACACCCTTGGTGCAAATCAAGAAGTTCCCCGACCTACCCGTCTCCACTTGAGAGGAAACACGTGGGTCCAGCCCACATCCAGAGGAGCCCCGTTTCCCCCTCGTAGCTCGAGATGAGGGATCCGTTCCCTGCTTCGTCGGGAATGAGTTCCCGGCGTTCCCTTCGCATCTCAAGAGGAGGCCCTCTCAACAGGAACGGCGAGAGGAACTCCAGGGTCGTGCCACCATTCCAGGAGTCCCCCAGATGTCTCAGTCCATTGCAGAGGAACCTCTTTTCCCTTCACCGGCTCGTCTTTCACGCCGAGGATCGACTCACACCAAGGTGGCACGTGGCACAGCCCTCTGGGAAAGCCTCGTGGGAAAGCCTCGAGGGACAGCCTCGAGGGAAAGCCACAGATCCCTTGATCCAAGTGACAGGAAGCGTGACACTACTGCTGCAGCTCGGGAGAAAAGCGCACGTGCATGCCCCCACTCGAGACGAGGCCTGACTCCCCTGGGGAGACTCAGAAGCACCCCAAGATCCATGGCAACACTGGAGAGGAATCCTCAGGTTCCGGCCCCGACTCCACACAAGGTCTTAGGCCCCGGCATGGACGGGAGAGGAATCCCTGAGGGCCCCTAGCAACTTGCATGGGGGCGGGCCTTTCCTGAGGCCACCAGAGCGGGTCCCTGAGGTCCAAGTCGTAACTCGAGAAGACCTTCCGCAACGCGAGAAAATCCAGGAGGTTCTCCCCTCCAGGCGAGATGAGGCCCATTTCCGCTGAGGAGACTCGAGGCTGATCACTCCTCACCTCTGGAACTTCGAAAGGGTCCTTCACACCCTTGGTGCAAATCAAGAAGTTCCCCGACATACCCGTCTCCACTCGAGAGGAAACAGGAGGGTCCCGCCCACATCCAGAGGAGTTCCGTTTCCACCTCGTAGCTCGAGATGAGGGATCCTTTCCCTGCTTGTTGGGCAAGAGTTCCAGGCGTTCCCATCGCATCTCCAGAGGGGGCGCTCTCAACAGGAACCGCGAGAGGAACTCTAGGGTCGTGTCACCATTCCAAGAGTACCCCAGATGTCTCAGTCCATTCCAGAGGAACCTCTTTTCCCTTCACCGGCTCGTCGTTCACGGCGAGGATCTACTCACACCAAGGTGGCACGTGGCACAGCCCTGTGGGATAACCTCGTGGGAAAGCCTCGAGTGAAAGCTTCGAGGGAAAACACAGATCCCTTGATCTACGTGACAGGAAGCGTGACACTACTGCTACAGCTCGGGAGGAAAGCGCACGTGCATGCCCCCACATGAGACGAGGCCTGACTCCCCTGGGGAGACTCAGAAGCACCCCAAGATCCAAGGCAGCAATGGAGAGGAATCCTCAGGTTCCGGCCCCGAGTCCACACAAGGTCTTAGGCCCCGGCATGGATGGGAGAGGAATCCCTAGATGGCCCCTAGCAACTCGCATGGGGACTGGCCTTTCCTGAGGCCAACAGAGCGGGTCCCTGAGGTCCCCGTCGTAACTCGAGAACACCGGCCGCAACTCGACAAAATCCAGGAGGTTCTCCCCTCCAGGCGAGATGAGGCCCATTTCCGCTGAGGCGTCTCGAGGCTCATCACACCTCACCTCTGGAACTTCGAAAGGGTCCTTCACACCCTTGGTACAAATCAAGAAGTTCCCCGACATACCCGTCTCCACTCGAGAGGAATCACGAGGGTCCCGCCCACATCCAGAGGAGCCCCGTTTCCGCCTCGTAGCTCGAGATGAGGGATCCGTTCCCTGCTTCGTCGGGAAAGAGTTCCCGGCGTTCCCTTCGCATCTCAAGAGGAGGCCCTCTCAACAGGAACGGCGAGAGGAACTCCAGGGTCGTGCCACCATTCCAAGAGACCCCCAGATGTCTCAGTCCATTCCGGAAGAACCTCTTTTCCCTTCACCAGCTCGTCTTTCACGCCGAGGATCGACTCACACCAAGGTGGCCCGTGGCACATCCCTGTGGGAAAGCCTCGTGGGAAAGCCTCGAGCGAAAGCCACGAGGGAGACCGCAGATCCCTTGATCCACGTGACAGGAAGCGTGACACTACTGTTGCAGCTCGGGAGGAAAGCGCACGTGCATGCCCCCACTCGAGACGAGGCCTGACTCCCCTGGGGAGACTCAGAAGCACCCCAAGATCCATGGCAACACTGGAGAGGAAACCTCAGGTTCCGGCCCCGACTCCACACAAGGTCTTAGGCCCCGGCATGGACGGGAGAGGAATCCCGAGAGGGCCCCTAGCAACTCGCATGGGGATTGGCCTTTCATGAGGCCACCAGAGCGGGTCCCTGAGGTCCCCGTCGTAACTCGAGAAGACCTGCCGCAACTCGAGAAAATCCAGGAGGTTCTCCCTTCCATGCGAGATGAGGCCCATTTCCGCTGAGGCGTCTAGAGGCTGATCACACCTCACCTCTGGAACTTCGAAAGGGCCCTTCACACCCTTGGTGCAAATCAAGAAGTTCCCCGACATACCCGTCTCCACTTGAGAGGAAACACGAGGGTCCAGCCCACATCCAGAGGAGCCCCGTTTCCCCCTCATAGCTCGAGATGAAGGATCCGTTCCCTGCTTCGTCGGGAAAGAGTTCCCGGCGTTCCCTTCGCATCTCAAGAGGAGGCCCTCTGAACAGGAACGGCGAGAGGAACTCCAGGGTCGTGCCACCATTCCAAGAGTCCCCCAGATGTCTCAGTCCATTGCAGAGGAACCTCTTTTCCCTTCACCGGCTCGTCTTTCATGCCGAGGATTGTCTCACACAATGGTGGCACGTGGCACAGCCCTGTGGGAAAGCCTCGTGGGAAAGCCTCGAGGGACAGCCTCGAGGGAAAGCCACAGATCCCTTGATCCACGTGACAGGAAGCGTGACACTACTGCTGCAGCTCGGGAGAAAAGCGCACGTGCATGCCCCCACTCGAGACGAGGCCTGACTCCCCTGGGGAGACTCAGAAGCACCCCAAGATCCATGGCAACACTGGAGAGGAATCCTCAGGTTCCGGCCCCGACTCCACACAAGGTCTTAGGCCCCGGCATGGACGGGAGAGGAATCCCTGAGGGCCCCTAGCAACTCGCATGGGGGCGGGCCTTTCCTGAGGCCACCAGAGCGGGTCCCTGAGGTCCAAGTCGTAACTCGAGAAGACCTTCCGCAACGCGAGAAAATCCAGGAGGTTCTCCCCTCCAGGCGAGATGAGGCCCATTTCCGCTGAGGAGACTCGAGGCTGATCACTCCTCACCTCTGGAACTTCGAAAGGGTCCTTCACACCCTTGGTGCAAATCAAGAAGTTCCCCGACATACCCGTCTCCACTCGAGAGGAAACAGGAGGGTCCCGCCCACATCCAGAGGAGTTCCGTTTCCACCTTGTAGCTCGAGATGAGGGATCCTTTCCCTGCTTGTTGGGCAAGAGTTCCAGGCGTTCCCATCGCATCTCCAGAGGGGGCGCTCTCAACAGGAACCGCGAGAGGAACTCTAGGGTCGTGTCACCATTCCAAGAGTACCCCAGATGTCTCAGTCCATTCCAGAGGAACCTCTTTTCCCTTCACCGGCTCGTCGTTCACGCCGAGGATCGACTCACACCAAGGTGGCACGTGGCACAGCCCTGTGGGATAACCTCGTGGGAAAGCCTCGAGTGAAAGCTTCGAGGGAAAACACAGATCCCTTGATCTACGTGACAGGAAGCGTGACACTACTGCTACAGCTCGGGAGGAAAGCGCACGTGCATGCCCCCACATGAGACGAGGCCTGACTCCCCTGGGGAGACCCAGAAGCACCCCAAGATCCAAGGCAGCAATGGAGAGGAATCCTCAGGTTCCGGCCCCGAGTCCACACAAGGTCTTAGGCCCCGGCATGGATGGGAGAGGAATCCCTAGATGGCCCCTAGCAACTCGCATGGGGACTGGCCTTTCCTGAGGCCAACAGAGCGGGTCCCTGAGGACCCCTTCGTAACTCGAGAACACCGGCCGCAACTCGACAAAATCCAGGAGGTTCTCCCCTCCAGGCGAGATGAGGCCCATTTCCGCTGAGGTGTCTCGAGGCTCATCACACCTCACCTCTGGAACTTCGAAAGGGTCCTTCACACCCTTGGTGCAAATCAAGAAGTTCCCCGACATACCCGTCTCCACTCGAGAGGAATCACGAGGGTCCCGCCCACATCCAGAGGAGTCCCGTTTCCGCCTCGAAGCTCGAGATGAGGGATCCGTTCCCTGCTTCGTCGGGAAAGAGTTCCCGGCGTTCCCTTCGCATCTCAAGAGGAGGCCCTCTCAACAGGAACGGCGAGAGGAACTCCAGGGTCGTGCCACCATTCCAAGAGTCCCCCAGATGTCTCAGTCCATTCCGGAGGAACCTCTTTTCCCTTCACCAGCTCGTCTTTCACGCCGAGGATCAACTCACACCAAGGTGGCCCGTGGCACATCCCTGTGGGAAAGCCTCGTGGGAAAGCCTCGAACGAAAGCCACGAGGGAGACCGCAGATCCCTTGATCCACGTGACAGGAAGCGTGACACTACTGCTGCAGCTCGGGAGGAAAGCGCACGTGCCTGCCCCCACTCGAGACGAGGCCTGACTCCCCTGGGGAGACTCAGAAGTAACCCCAAGATCCATGGCAACACTGGAGAGGAAACCTCAGGTTCCGGCCCAGACTCCACACAAGGTCTTAGGCCCCGGCATGGACGGGAGAGGAATCCCGAGAGGGCCCCTAGCAACTCGCATGGGGATTGGCCTTTCATGAGGCCACCAGAGCGGGTCCCTGAGGTCCCCGTCGTAACTCGAGAAGACCTGCCGCAACTCGAGAAAATCCAGGAGGTTCTCCCTTCCATGCGAGATGAGGCCCATTTCCTCTGAGGCGTCTCGAGGCTGATCACACCTCACCTCTGGAACTTCGAAAGGGCCCTTCACACCCTTGGTGCAAATCAAGAAGTTCCCCGACATACCCGTCTCCACTTGAGAGGAAACACGAGGGTCCAGCCCACATCCAGAGGAGCCCCGTTTCCCCCTCGTAGCTCGAGATGAGGGATTCATTCCATGCTTCGTCGGGAAAGAGTTCCCGGCGTTCCCTTCGCATCTCAAGAGGAGGCCCTCTCAACAGGAACGGCGAGAGGAACTCCAGGGTCGTGCCACCATTCCAAGAGTCCCCCAGATGTCTCAGTCCATTGCAGAGGAACCTCTTTTCCCTTCACCGGCTCGTCTTTCATGCCGAGGATTGTCTCACACCAAGGTGGCACGTGGCACAGCCCTGTGGGAAAACCTCGTGGGAAAGCCTCGAGGGACAGCCTCGAGGGAAAGCCACAGATCCCTTGATCCACGTGACAGGAAGCGTGACACTACTGCTGCAGCTCGGGAGAAAAGCGCACGTGCATGCCCCCACTCGAGAAGAGGCCTGACTCCCCTGGGGAGACTCAGAAGCACCCCAAGATCCATGGCAACACTGGAGAGGAATCCTCAGGTTCCGGCCCCGACTCCACACAAGGACTGAGACCCCGGCATGGACGGGAGAGGAATCCCGAGAGGTCCCCTAGCAACTCGCATGGGGACTGGCCTTTCCTGAGGCCACCAGAGCGGATCTCTGAGGACCCCGTCGTAACTCGAGAAGACCTGGTGCAACTCGAGAAAATCCAGGAGGTTCTCCCCTCCAGGCGAGATGAGGCCCATTTCCGCTGAGGCGTCTCGAGGCTGATCACACCTCACCTCTGGAACTTCGAAAGGGTCTTTCACACCCTTGGTGCAAATCAAGAAGTTCCCCGACATACCCGTCTCCACTCGAGAGGAAACACGAGGGTCCCGCCCACATCCAGAGGAGTCCCATTTACACCTCGTAGCTCGAGATGAGTGATCCTTTCCCTGCTTCTTTGGGAAAGAGTTCCCGGCGTTCCCGTCGCATCTCAAGAGGAGGCCCTCTCAACAGGAACGGCGAGAGGAACTCCAGGGTCGTGCCACCATTCCAAGAGACCCCAGATGTCTCAGTCCATTCCAGAGGAACCTCTTTTCCCTTCACCGGCTCGTCTTTCACGCCGAGGATCGACTCACACCAAGGTGGCACGTGGCACAGCCCTGTGGGAAAGTCTCAAGGGAAACAACAGATCCGTTGATCCACGTGACAGGAAGCGTGACACTACTGCTGCAGCTCGGGAGGAAAGCGCACGTGCATGCCCCCACTCGAGACGAGGCCTGACTCCCCTGGGGAGACTCAGAAGAACCCCAAGATCCATGGCAACACTCGAGAGGAATCCTCAGATTCCGGCCCCGTCTCCACACAAGGTCTTAGGCCCCGGCATGGACGGGAGAGGAATCCCGAGATGGCCCCTAGCAACTTGCACGAGGACTGGCCTTTCCTGAGGCCACAAGAGCGGGTCCCTGAGGTCCCAGTGGTAACTCGAGAACACCTGCCACAACTCGACAAAATCCAGGAGGTTCTCCCCTCCAGGCGAGATGAGGCCCATTTCCGCTGAGGAGACTCGAGGCTGATCACTCCTCACCTCTGGTACTTCGAAAGGGTCCTTCACACCCTTGGTGCAAATCAAGAAGTTCCCCGACATACCCGTCTCCACTCGAGAGAAAACAGGAGGGTCCCGCCCACATCCAGAGGAGTTCCGTTTCCGCCTCGTAGCTCGAGATGAGGGATCCTTTCCCTGCTTGTTGGGCAAGAGTTCCAGGCGTTCCCATCGCATCTCCAGAGGAGGCCCTCTCAACAGGAACCGCGAGAGGAACTCTAGGGTCGTGTCACCATTCCAAAAGTACCCCAGATGTCTCAGTCCATTCCAGAGGAAACTCTTTTCCCTTCACCGGCTCGTCGTTCACGCCGAGGATCGACTCACACCAAGGTGGCACGTGGCACAGCCCTGTGGGATAACCTCGTGGGAAAACCTCGAGTGAAAGCCTCGAGCGAAACCACAGATCCCTTGATCTACGTGACAGGAAGCGTGACACTACTGCTACAGCTCGGGAGGAAAGCGCACGTGCATGCCCCCACACGAGACGAGGCCTGACTCCCCTGGGGAGACTCAGAAGAACCCCAAGATACAAGGCAGCAATGGAGAGGAATCCTCAGGTTCCGGCCCCGAGTCTACACAAGGTCTTAGGCCCCAGCATGGACGGGAGAGGAATCCCGAGATGGCCCCTAGCAACTCGCATGGGGACTGGCTTTTCCTGAGGCCACCAGAGCGGGTCCCTGAGGTCCCCGTCGTAACTCGAGAAGACCGGCCGCAACTCGACAAAATCCAGGAGGTTCTCCCCTCCAGGCGAGATGAGCCCATTTCCGCTGAGGCGTCTCGAGGCTGATCACAACCTCACCTCATGGAACTTCGAAAGGGTCCTTCACACCCTTGGTGCAAATCAAGAAGTTCCCCGACATACCCGTCTCCACTCGAGAGGAAACACGAGGGTCCAGCCACATACAGAGGAGCCCCGTTTACGCCTCGTAGCTCGAGATGAGGGATCCTTTCCCTGCTTCGTCGGGAAAGAGTTCCCGGCCTTCCCGTCGCATCTCAACAGGAGGCCCTCTCAACAGGACCGGCGAGAGGAACTCCAGGGTCGTGCCACCATTCCAAGAGTCCCCCAGATGTCTCAGTCCATTCCAGAGGAACCTCTTTTCCTTTCACCGAGTCGTTTTTCACGCCGAGGATCGACTCACACCAAGGTGGCACGTGGCACAGCGCTGTGGGAAAGCCTCGTGGGAAAGCCTCGAGCAAAAGCCTCGAGGGAAACCACAGATCCCTGGATCCACGTGACAGGAAGCATGACACTACTGCTGCAGCTCGGGAGGAAAGCGCACGTGCATGCCCCCACTCGAGACGAGGCCTGATTCCCCTGGGGAGACTCAGAAGCACCCCAAGATCCATGGCAACACTGGAGAGGAATCCTCAGGTTCCGGCCCCGTCTCCACACAAGGTCTTAGGCCCCGGCATGGACGGGAGAGGAATCCCGAGATGGCCCCTAGCAACTTGCACGAGGACTGGCCTTTCCTGAGGCCACAAGAGCGGGTCCCTGAGGTCCCTGTCGTAACTCGAGAACACCTGCCGCAACTCGACAAAATCCAGGAGGTTCTCCCCTCCAGGCGAGATGAGGCCCATTTCCGCTGAGGCGTCTCGAAGCTGATCACACCTCACCTCTGGAACTTCGAAAGGGTCCTTCACACCCTTGGTGCAAATCAAGAAGTTCCCCGACATACCCGTCTCCACTCGAGTGGAAACACGAGGGTCCCGCCCACATCCAGAGGAGCCCCGTTTCCGCCTCGTAGCTCGAGATGAGGGATCCTTTCCCTGCTTCGTCGGGAAAGAGTTCCCGGCGTTCCCGTCGCATCTCAAGAGGAGGCCCTCTCAACAGGAACGGCGAGAGGAACTCCAGGGTCGTGCCACCATTCCAAGAGACCCCAGATGTCTCAGTCCATTACAGAGGAACCTCTTTTCCCTTCACCGGCTCGTCTTTCACGCCGAGGATCGACTCACACCAAGGTGGCACGTGGCACAGCCCTGTGGGAAAGTCTCAAGGGAAACAACAGATCCCTTGATCCACGTGACAGGAAGCGTGACACTACTGCTGCAGCTCGGGAGGAAAGCGCACATGCATGCCCCAACTCGAGACGAGGCCTGACTCCCCTGGGGAGACTCAGAAGCACCCCAAGATCCATGGCAACACTCGAGAGGAATCCTCAGGTTCCGGCCCCGTCTCCACACAAGGTCTTAGGCCCCGGCATGGACGGGAGAGGAATCCCGAGATGGCCCCTAGCAACTTGCACGAGGACTGGCCTTTCCTGAGGCCACAATAGCGGGTCCCTGAGGTCCCCGTCGAAACTCGAGAACACCTGCCGCAACTCGACAAAATCCAGGAGGTTCTCCCCTCCAGGCGAGATGAGGCCCATTTCCGCTGAGGAGACTCGAGGCTGATCACTCCTCACCTCTGGAACTTCGAAAGGGTCCTTCACACCCTTGGTGCAAATCAAGAAGTTCCCCGACATACCCGTCACCACTCGAGAGAGAACAGGAGGGTCCCGCCCACATCCAGAGGAGTTCCGTTTCCGCCTCGTAGCTCAAGATGAGGGATCCTTTCCCTGCTTGTTGGGCAAGAGTTCCAGGCGTTCCCATCGCATCTCCAGAGGAGGCCCTCTCAACAGGAACCGCGAGAGGAACTCTAGGGTCGTGTCACCATTCCAAGAGTACCCCAGATGTCTCAGTCCATTCCAGAGGAAACTCTTTTCCCTTCACCGGCTCGTCTTTCACGCCGAGGATCGACTCACACCAAGGTGGCACGTGGCACAGCCCTGTGGGATAACCTCGTGGGAAAACCTCGAGTGAAAGCCTCGAGCGAAACCACAGATCCCTTGATCTACGTGACAGGAAGCGTGACACTACTGCTACAGCTCGGGAGGAAAGCGCACGTGCATGCCCCCACTCGAGACGAGGCCTGACTCCCCTGGGGAGACTCAGAAGCACCCCAAGATCCAAGGCAGCAATGGAGAGGAATCCTCAGGTTCCGGCCCCGAGTCCACACAAGGTCTTAGGCCCCAGCATGGACGGGAGAGGAATCCCGAGATGGCCCCTAGCAACTCGCATGGGGACTGGCTTTTCCTGAGGCCACCAGAGCGGGTCCCTGAGGTCCACTTCGTAACTCGAGAAGACCGGCCGCAACTCGACAAAATCCAGGAGGTTCTCCCCTCCAGGCGAGATGAGGCCCATTTCCGCTGAGGCGTCTCGAGGCTGATCACACCTCACCTCTGGAACTTCGAAAGGGTCCTTCACACCCTTGGTGCAAATCAAGAAGTTCCCCGACATACCCGTCTCCACTCGAGAGGAAACACGAGGGTTCAGCCCACATCCAGAGGAGCCCCGTTTCCCCCTCATAGCTCGAGATGAGGGATCCGTTCCCTGCTTCGTCGGGAAAGAGTTCCCGGCGTTCCCTTCGCATCTCAAGAGGAGGCCCTCTCAACAGGAACGGCGAGAGGAACTCCAGGGTCGTGCCACCATTCCAAGAGTCCCCCAGATGTCTCAGTCCATTCCAGAGGAACCTCTTTTCCCTTCACCGGCTCGTCTTTCATGCCGAGGATTGTCTCACACCAAGGTGGCACGTGGCACAGCCCTGTGGGAAAGCCTCGTGGGAAAGCCTCGAGGGACAGCCTCGAGGGAAAGCCACAGATCCCTTGATCCACGTGACAGGAAGCCTGACACTACTGCTGCAGCTCGGGAGGAAAGTGCACGTGCATGCACCCACTCGAAACGAGGCATGACTCCCCTGGGGAGACTCAGAAGCACCCCAAGATCCATGGCAACACTGGAGAGGAATCCTCAGGTTCCGGCCCCGACTCCACACAAGGTCTTAGGCCCCGGCATGGAAAGGAGAGGAATCCTTGAGGGCCCCTAGCAACTCGCATGGGGGCGGGCCTTTCCTGAGGCCACCAGAGCGGGTCCCTGAGGTCCAAGTCGTAACTCGAGAAGACCTTCCGCAACTCGAGAAAATCCAGGAGGTTCTCACCTGCAGGCGAGATGAGGCCTATTTCCCCTGAGGAGACTCGATGCTGATCACACCTCACCTCTGGAACTTCGAAAGGGTCCTTCACACCTTTGGTGCAAATCAAGAAGTTCCCCGACATACCCGTCTCCACTCGAGAGGAAACACGAGGGTCCTGCCCACATCCAGAGGAGTTCCGTTTCTGCCTCGTAGCTCGAGATGAGGGATCCTTTCCCTGCTTCGTCGGGAAAGAGTTCCCGGCATTCCCGTCGCATCTCAAGAGGAGGCCCTCTCAACAGGAATGGCGAGAGGAACTCCAGGGTCGTGCCACCATTCCAAGAGACCCCCAGATGTCTCAGTCCATTCCAGAGGATCCTCTTTTCCCTTCACCGGCTCGTCTTTCACGCCGAGTATCGACTCACACCAAGGTGGCACGTGGCACATCCCTGTGGGAAAGCCTCGTGGGAAAGCCTCGAGCGAAAGCCTCGAGGGAAAGCCACAGATCCCTTGATCCACGTGACAGGAAGCGTGACACTACTGCTGCAGCTTGGGAGGAAAGCGCACGTGCATGCCCCCACTCGAGACGAGGCCTGACTCCCCTGGGGAGACTCAGAAGCACCCCAAGATCCATGGCAACACTGGAGAGGAATCCTCAGGTTCCGGCCCCGATTCCACACAAGGTCTTAGGCCCCGGCATGGACCGGAGAGGAATCCCGAGAGGGCCCCTAGCAACTCGCATGGGGTCTGGCGTTTCCTGAGGCCACCAGAGCGGGTCCCTGAGGTCCCCGCCGTAACTCGAGAAGACCTGCCGCAACTCGAGAAAATCCAGGAGGTTCTCCCTTCCATGCGAGATGAGGCCCATTTCCGCTGAGGCGTCTCGAGGCTGATCACACCTCACCTCTGGAACTTCGAAAGGGACTTTCACACCCTTGGTGCAAATCAAGAAGTTCCCCGACATACCCGTCTCCACTTGAGAGGAAACACGAGGCTCCAGCCCACATCCAGAGGAGCCCCGTTTCCCCCTCGTAGCTCGAGATGAGGGATCCGTTCCCTGTTTCGTCGGGAAAGAGTTCCCAGCATTCCCTTCGCATCTCAAGAGGAGGCCCTCTCAACAGGAACGGCGAGAGGAACTCCAGGGTCGTGCCACCATTCCAAGAGTCCCCCAGATGTCTCAGTCCATTGCAGAGGAACCTCTTTTCCCTTCACCGGCTCGTCTTTCATGCCGAGGATTGTCTCACACCAAGGTGGCACGTGGCACAGCCCTGTGGGAAAGCCTCGTGGGAAAGCCTCGAGGGACAGCCTCGAGGGAAAGCCACAGATCCCTTGATCCACGTGACAGGAAGCGTGACACTACTGCTGCAGCTCGGGAGGGAAGTGCACGTGCATGCCCCCACTCGAGACGAGGCCTGACTCCCCTGGGGAGACTCAGAAGCACCCCAAGATCCATGGCAACACTGGAGAGGAATCCTCAGGTTCCGGCCCCGACTCCACACAAGGACTGAGGCCCCGGCATGGACGGGAGAGGAATCCCGAGAGGTCCCCTAGCAACTCGCATGGGGACTGGCCTTTCCTGAGGCCACCAGAGCGGGTCCCTGAGGTCCCCGTCGTAACTCGAGAAGACCTGCCGCAACTCGCGAAAATCCAGGAGGTTCTCCCCTCCAGGCGAGATGAGGCCCATTTCCGCTGAGGCGTCTCGAGGCTGATCACACCTCACCTCTGGAACTTCGAAAGGGTCCTTCACACCCTTGGTGCAAATCAAGAAGTTCCCCGACCTAGCCGTCTCCACTCGAGAGGAATCACGAGGGTCCCGCCCACATCCAGAGGAGCCCCGTTTCCGCCTCGTAGCTCGAGATGAGGGATCCTTTCCCTGCTTCGTCGGGAAAGAGTTCCCGGCGTTCCCGTCGCATCTCAAGAGGAGGCCCTCTCAACAGGAACGGCGAGAGGAACTCCAGGGTCGTGCCACCATTCCAAGAGTCCCCCAGATGTCTCAGTCCATTCCAGAGGAACCTCTTTTCCCTTCACCGGCTCGTCTTTCACGCCGAGGATCGACTCACACCAAGGTGGCACGTGGCACAGCCCTGTGGGAAAGCCTCGTGGGAAAGCCTCGAGGGACAGCCTCGAGGGAAAGCTACAGATCCCTTGATCCACGTGACAGGAAGCGTGACACTACTGCTGCAGCGCGGGAGGAAAGCGCACGTGCATGCCCCCACTCGAGACGTGGCCTGACTCCCCTGGGGAGACTCAGAAGCACCCCAAGATCCATGGCAACACTGGAGACGAATCCGCAGGTTCCGGACCCGACTCCACACAAGGACTGAGGCACCGGCATGGACGGGAGAGGAATCCCGAGAGGTCCCCTAGCAACTCGCATGGGGACTGGCCTTTCCTGAGGCCACCAGAGCGGGTCCCTGAGGTCCCCGTCGTAACTCGAGAAGACCTGCCGCAACTCGAGAAAATCCAGGAGGTTCTCCCCTCCAGGCGAGATGAGGCCCATTTCCGCTGAGGCGTCTCGAGGCTGATCACACCTCCCCTCTGGAACTTCGAAAGGGTCCTTCACACCCTTGGTGCAAATCAAGAAGTTCCCCGACCTAGCCGTCTCCACTCGAGAGGAATCACGAGGGTCCCGCCCACATCCAGAGGAGCCCCGTTTCCGCCTCGTAGCTCGAGATGAGGGATCCGTTCCCTGCTTCGTCGGGAAAGAGTTCCCGGCGTTCCCGTCGCATCTCAAGAGGAGGCCCTCTCAACAGGAACGGCGAGAGGAACTCCAGGGTCGTGCCACCATTCCAAGAGTCCCCCAGATGTCTCAGTCCATTCCAGAGGAACCTCTTTTCCCTTCACCGGCTCGTCTTTCACGCCGAGGATCGACTCACACCAAGGTGGCACGTGGCACAGCCCTGTGGGAAAGCCTCGTGGGAAAGCCTCGAGGGACAGCCTCGAGGGAAAGCCACAGATCCCTTGATCCACGTGACAGGAAGCGTGACACTACTGCTGCAGCGCGGGAGGAAAGCGCACGTGCATGCCCCCACTCGAGACGAGGCCTGACTCCCCTAGGGAGACTCAGAAGCACCCCAAGATCCATGGCAACACTGGAGAGGAATCCTCAGGTTCCGGCCCCGACTCCACACAAGGACTGAGGCCCCGGCATGGACGGGAGAGGAATCCCGAGAGGTCCCCTAGCAACTCGCATGGGGACTGGCCTTTCCTGAGGTCACCAGAGTGGGTCCCTGAGGTCCCCGTCGTAACTCGAGAAGACCTGCCGCAACTCGAGAAAATCCAGGAGGTTCTCCCCTCCAGGCGAGATGAGGCCCATTTCCGCTGAGGCGTCTCGAGGCTGATCACACCTCACCTCTGGAACTTCGAAAGGGTCCTTCACACCCTTGGTGCAAATCAAGAAGTTCCCCGACCTAGCCGTCTCCACTCGAGAGGAATCACGAGGGTCCCGCCCACATCCAGAGGAGCCCCGTTTCCGCCTCGTAGCTCGAGATGAGGGATCCTTTCCCTGCTTCGTCGGGAAAGAGTTCCCGGCGTTCCCGTCGCATCTCAAGAGGAGGCCCTCTCAACAGGAACGGCGAGAGGAACTCCAGGGTCGTGCCACCATTCCAAGAATCCCCCAGATGTCTCAGTCCATTCCAGAGGAACCTCTTTTCCCTTCACCGGCTCGTCTTTCACGCCGAGGATCGACTCACACCAAGGTGGCACGTGGCACAGCCCTGTGGGAAAGCCTCGTGGGAAAGCCTCGAGGGACAGCCTCGAGGGAAAGCCACAGATCCCTTGATCCACGTGACAGGAAGCGTGACACTACTGCTGCAGCTCGGGAGGAAAGCGCACGTGCATGCCCCCACTCGAGACGAGGCCTGACTCCCCTGGGGAGACTCAGAAGCACCCCAAGATCCATGGCAACACTGGAGAGGAATCCTCAGGTTCCGGCCCCGACTCCACACAAGGACTGAGGCCCCGGCATGGACGGGAGAGGAATCCCGAGAGGGCCCCTAGCAACTCGCATGGGGACTGGCCTTTCCTGAGGCCACCAGAGCGGGTCCCTGAGGTCCCCGTCGTAACTCGAGAAGACCTGCCGCAACTCGCGAAAATCCAGGAGGTTCTCCCCTCCAGGCGAGATGAGGCCCATTTCCGCTGAGGCGTCTCGAGGCTGATCACACCTCACCTCTGGAACTTCGAAAGGGTCCTTCACACCCTTGGTGCAAATCAAGAAGTTCCCCGACCTAGCCGTCTCCACTCGAGAGGAATCACGAGGGTCCCGCCCACATCCAGAGGAGCCCCGTTTCCGCCTCGTAGCTCGAGATGAGGGATCCTTTCCCTGCTTCGTCGGGAAAGAGTTCCCGGCGTTCCCGTCGCATCTCAAGAGGAGGCCCTCTCAACAGGAACGGCGAGAGGAACTCCAGGGTCGTGCCACCATTCCAAGAGTCCCCCAGATGTCTCAGTCCATTCCAGAGGAACCTCTTTTCCCTTCACCGGCTCGTCTTTCACGCCGAGGATCGACTCACACCAAGGTGGCACGTGGCACAGCCCTGTGGGAAAGCCTCGTGGGAAAGCCTCGAGGGACAGCCTCGAGGGAAAGCTACAGATCCCTTGATCCACGTGACAGGAAGCGTGACACTACTGCTGCAGCGCGGGAGGAAAGCGCACGTGCATGCCCCCACTCGAGACGTGGCCTGACTCCCCTGGGGAGACTCAGAAGCACCCCAAGATCCATGGCAACACTGGAGACGAATCCGCAGGTTCCGGACCCGACTCCACACAAGGACTGAGGCCCCGGCATGGACGGGAGAGGAATCCCGAGAGGTCCCCTAGCAACTCGCATGGGGACTGGCCTTTCCTGAGGCCACCAGAGCGGGTCCCTGAGGTCCCCGTCGTAACTCGAGAAGACCTGCCGCAACTCGAGAAAATCCAGGAGGTTCTCCCCTCCAGGCGAGATGAGGCCCATTTCCGCTGAGGCGTCTCGAGGCTGATCACACCTCCCCTCTGGAACTTCGAAAGGGTCCTTCACACCCTTGGTGCAAATCAAGAAGTTCCCCGAAATAGCCGTCTCCACTCGAGAGGAATCACGAGGGTCCCGCCCACATCCAGAGGAGCCCCGTTTCCGCCTCGTAGCTCGAGATGAGGGATCCGTTCCCTGCTTCGTCGGGAAAGAGTTCCCGGCGTTCCCGTCGCATCTCAAGAGGAGGCCCTCTCAACAGGAACGGCGAGAGGAACTCCAGGGTCGTGCCACCATTCCAAGAGTCCCCCAGATGTCTCAGTCCATTCCAGAGGAACCTCTTTTCCCTTCACCGGCTCGTCTTTCACGCCGAGGATCGACTCACACCAAGGTGGCACGTGGCACAGCCCTGTGGGAAAGCCTCGTGGGAAAGCCTCGAGGGACAGCCTCGAGGGAAAGCCACAGATCCCTTGATCCACGTGACAGGAAGCGTGACACTACTGCTGCAGCTCGGGAGGAAAGCGCACGTGCATGCCCCCACTCGAGACGAGGCCTGACTCCCCTGGGGAGACTCAGAAGCACCCCAAGATCCATGGCAACACTGGAGAGGAATCCTCAGGTTCCTGCCCGACTCCACACAAGGACTGAGGCCCCGGAATGGTCCGGAGAGGAATCCCGAGAGGTCCCCTAGCATCTCGCATGGGGACTGGCCTTTCCTGAGGCCACCAGAGCGGGTCCCTGAGGTCCCCGTCGTAACTCGAGAAGACCTGCCGCAACTCGAGAAAATCCAGGAGGTTCCCCCACCAGGCGAGATGAGGCCCATTTTCGCTGAGGCGTCTCGAGGCTGATCACACCTCACCTCTGGAACTTCGAAAGGCTCCTTCACACCCTTGGTGCAAATCAAGAAGTTCCCCGACATACCCGTCTCCACTCGAGAGGAAACACGAGGGTCCCGCCCACATCCAGAGGAGCCCCGTTTCCGCCTCTTAGCTCGAGATGAGGGATCCTATCCCCGCTTCGTCGGGAAAGAGTTCCCGGAGTTCCCGTCGCATCTCAAAAGGAGGCCCTCTCAACAGGAATGGCGAGAGGAAATCCAGGGTCGTGCCACCATTCCAAGAGTCCCCCGGATGTCTCAGTCCATACCAGAGGAACCTCTTTTCCCACACCGGCTCGTCTTTCACGCCGAGGGTCGACTCACACCAAGGTGGCACGTGGCACAGCCCTGTGGGAAAGTCTCAAGGGAAACAACAGATCCCTTGATCCACGTGACAGGAAGCGTGACACTAGTGCTGCAGCTCGGGAGGAAAGCACACGTGCATGCCCCCACTCGAGACGAGGCCCGACTCCCCTGGGGAGACTCAGAAGCCCCCCAAGATCCATGGCAACACTGGAGAGGAATCCTCAGGTTCCGGCCCCTTCTCCACACAAGGTCTTAGGCCCCGGCATGGACGGGAGAGGAATCCCGAGATGGCCCCTAGCAACTTGCACGAGGACTGGCCTTTCCTGAGGCCACAAGAGCGGGTCCCTGAGGTCCCCGTCGTAACTCGAGAACACCGGCCGCAACTCGACAAAATCCAGGAGGTTCTCCCCTCCAGGAGAGATGAGGCCCATTTCCGCTGAGGCGTCTCGAGGCTCATCACACCTCACCTCTGGAACTTCTAAAGGGTCCTTCACACCCTTGGTGCAAATCAAGAAGTTCCCCGACATACCCGTCTCCACTCGAGAGGAAACACGAGGGTCCTGCCCAGATCCAGAGGAGTTCCGTTTCCGCCTCGTAGCTCGAGATGAGGGATCCTTTCCCTGCTTCGTCGGGAAAGAGTTCCCGGCCTTCCCGTCACATCTCAACAGGAGGCCCTCTCAACAGGAACGGCGAGAGGAACTCCAGGGTCGTGCCACCATTCCAAGAGTCCCCCAGATGTCTCAGTCCATTGCAGAGGAAACTCTTTTCCCTTCACCGGCTCGTCTTTCACGCCGAGGATCGACTCACACCAAGGTGGCACGTGGCACAGCGCAGTGGGAAAACCTCGTGGGAAAGCCTCGAGCAAAAGCCTCGAGGGAAACCACAGATCCCTGGATCCACGTGACATGAAGCATGACACTACTGCTGCAGCTCGGGAGGAAAGCGCACGTGCATGCCCCCACTCGAGACGAGGCCTGATTCCCCTGGGGAGACTCAGAAGCACCCCAAGATCCATGGCAACACTGGAGAGGAATCCTCAGGTTCCGGCCCCGTCTCCACACAAGGTCTTAGGCCCCGGCATGGACGGGAGAGGAATCCCGAGATGGCCCCTAGCAACTTGCACGAGGACTGGCCTTTCCTGAGGCCACAAGAGCGGGTCCCTGAGGTCCCTGTCGTAACTCGAGAACACCTGCCGCAGCTCGACAAATCCAGGAGGTTCTCCCCTCCAGGCGAGATGAGGCCCATTTCCGCTGAGGCGTCTCGAAGCTGATCACACCTCACCTCTGGAACTTCGAAAGGGTCCTTCACACCCTTGGTGCAAATCAAGAAGTTCCCCGACATACCCTTCTCCACTCGAGAGGAAACACGAGGGTCCCGCCCACATCCAGAGGAGCCCCGTTTCCGCCTCGTAGCTCGAGATTAGGGATCCTTTCCCTGCTTCGTCGGGAAAGAGTTCCCGGCGTTCCCGTCGCATCTCAAGAGGAGGCCCTCTCAACAGGAACGGCGAGAGGAACTCCAAGGTCGTGCCACCATTCCAAGAGTCCCCGAGATGTCTCAGTCCATTGCACAGGAACCTCTTTTCCCTTCACCGGCTCGTCTTTCACGCCGAGGATCGACTCACACCAAGGTGGCACGTGGCACAGCCCTGTGGGATAGCCTCGTGGGAAAGCCTCGAGGGAAAGCCTCGAGGGAAACCACTGATTCCTTGATCCACGTGACAGGAAGCGTGACACTACTGCTGCAGAACGGGAGGAAAGCGCACGTGCATGCCCCCACTCGAGACGAGGCCTGACTCCCCTGGGGAGACTCAGAAGCACCCCAAGATCCATGGCAACACTGGAGAGGAATCCTCAGGTTCCGGCCCCGACTCCACACAAGGTCTTAGGCCCCGGCATGGGCGGGAGAGGAATCCCGAGATGGCCCCTAGAAACTCGCACAGGGTCTGGCCTTTCCTGAGGCCACCAGAGCGGGTCCCTGAGGTTCCCGTCGTAACTCGAGAAGACCTGCCACAACTCGAGAAAATCCAGGAGGTTCTCCCCTCCATGCGAGATGAGGCCCATTTCGGCTGAGGCGTCTCGAGGCTGATCACAGCTCACCTCTGGAACTTCGAAAGGGCCCTTCACACCCTTGGTGCAAATCAAGAAGTTCCCCGACCTACCCGTCTCCACTTGAGAGGAAACACGTGGGTCCAGCCCACATCCAGAGGAGCCCCGTTTCCCCCTCGTAGCTCGAGATGAGGGATCCGTTCCCTGCTTCGTCGGGAATGAGTTCCCGGCGTTCCCTTCGCATCTCAAGAGGAGGCCCTCTCAACAGGAACGGCGAGAGGAACTCCAGGGTCGTGCCACCATTCAGGAGTCCCCCAGATGTCTCAGTCCATTGCAGAGGAACCTCTTTTCCCTTCACCGGCTCGTCTTTCACGCCGAGGATCGACTCACACCAAGGTGGCACGTGGCACAGCCCTCTGGGAAAGCCTCGTGGGAAAGCCTCGAGGGACAGCCTCGAGGGAAAGCCACAGATCCCTTGATCCAAGTGACAGGAAGCGTGACACTACTGCTGCAGCTCGGGAGAAAAGCGCACGTGCATGCCCCCACTCGAGACGAGGCCTGACTCCCCTGGGGAGACTCAGAAGCACCCCAAGATCCATGGCAACACTGGAGAGGAATCCTCAGGTTCCGGCCCCGACTCCACACAAGGTCTTAGGCCCCGGCATGGACGGGAGAGGAATCCCTGAGGGCCCCTAGCAACTTGCATGGGGGCGGGCCTTTCCTGAGGCCACCAGAGCGGGTCCCTGAGGTCCAAGTCGTAACTCGAGAAGACCTTCCGCAACGCGAGAAAATCCAGGAGGTTCTCCCCTCCAGGCGAGATGAGGCCCATTTCCGCTGAGGAGACTCGAGGCTGATCACTCCTCACCTCTGGAACTTCGAAAGGGTCCTTCACACCCTTGGTGCAAATCAAGAAGTTCCCCGACATACCCGTCTCCACTCGAGAGGAAACAGGAGGGTCCCGCCCACATCCAGAGGAGTTCCGTTTCCACCTCGTAGCTCGAGATGAGGGATCCTTTCCCTGCTTGTTGGGCAAGAGTTCCAGGCGTTCCCATCGCATCTCCAGAGGGGGCGCTCTCAACAGGAACCGCGAGAGGAACTCTAGGGTCGTGTCACCATTCCAAGAGTACCCCAGATATCTCAGTCCATTCCAGAGGAACCTCTTTTCCCTTCACCGGCTCGTCGTTCACGGCGAGGATCTACTCACACCAAGGTGGCACGTGGCACAGCCCTGTGGGATAACCTCGTGGGAAAGCCTCGAGTGAAAGCTTCGAGGGAAAACACAGATCCCTTGATCTACGTGACAGGAAGCGTGACACTACTGCTACAGCTCGGGAGGAAAGCGCACGTGCATGCCCCCACATGAGACGAGGCCTGACTCCCCTGGGGAGACTCAGAAGCACCCCAAGATCCAAGGCAGCAATGGAGAGGAATCCTCAGGTTCCGGCCCCGACTCCACACAAGGTCTTAGGCCCCGGCATGGATGGGAGAGGAATCCCTAGATGGCCCCTAGCAACTCGCATGGGGACTGGCCTTTCCTGAGGCCAACAGAGCGGGTCCCTGAGGTCCCCGTCGTAACTCGAGAAGACCTGCCGCAACTCGCGAAAATCCAGGAGGTTCTCCCCTCCAGGCGAGATGAGGCCCATTTCCGCTGAGGCGTCTCGAGGCTGATCACACCTCACCTCTGGAACTTCGAAAGGGTCCTTCACACCCTTGGTGCAAATCAAGAAGTTCCCCGACATACCCGTCTCCACTTGAGAGGAAACACGAGGGTCCAGCCCACATCCAGAGGAGCCCCGTTTCCCCCTCATAGCTCGAGATGAAGGATCCGTTCCCTGCTTCGTCGGGAAAGAGTTCCCGGCGTTCCCTTCGCATCTCAAGAGGAGGCCCTCTGAACAGGAACGGCGAGAGGAACTCCAGGGTCGTGCCACCATTCCAAGAGTCCCCCAGATGTCTCAGTCCATTGCAGAGGAACCTCTTTTCCCTTCACCGGCTCGTCTTTCATGCCGAGGATTGTCTCACACAATGGTGGCACGTGGCACAGCCCTGTGGGAAAGCCTCGTGGGAAAGCCTCGAGGGACAGCCTCGAGGGAAAGCCACAGATCCCTTGATCCACGTGACAGGAAGCGTGACACTACTGCTGCAGCTCGGGAGAAAAGCGCACGTGCATGCCCCCACTCGAGACGAGGCCTGACTCCCCTGGGGAGACTCAGAAGCACCCCAAGATCCATGGCAACACTGGAGAGGAATCCTCAGGTTCCGGCCCCGACTCCACACAAGGTCTTAGGCCCCGGCATGGACGGGAGAGGAATCCCTGAGGGCCCCTAGCAACTCGCATGGGGGCGGGCCTTTCCTGAGGCCACCAGAGCGGGTCCCTGAGGTCCAAGTCGTAACTCGAGAAGACCTTCCGCAACGCGAGAAAATCCAGGAGGTTCTCCCCTCCAGGCGAGATGAGGCCCATTTCCGCTGAGGAGACTCGAGGCTGATCACTCCTCACCTCTGGAACTTCGAAAGGGTCCTTCACACCCTTGGTGCAAATCAAGAAGTTCCCCGACATACCCGTCTCCACTCGAGAGGAAACAGGAGGGTCCCGCCCACATCCAGAGGAGTTCCGTTTCCACCTTGTAGCTCGAGATGAGGGATCCTTTCCCTGCTTGTTGGGCAAGAGTTCCAGGCGTTCCCATCGCATCTCCAGAGGGGGCGCTCTCAACAGGAACCGCGAGAGGAACTCTAGGGTCGTGTCACCATTCCAAGAGTACCCCAGATGTCTCAGTCCATTCCAGAGGAACCTCTTTTCCCTTCACCGGCTCGTCGTTCACGCCGAGGATCGACTCACACCAAG
Organism: Budorcas taxicolor; assembly: GCF_023091745.1. Classification (NCBI taxonomy): domain Eukaryota; kingdom Metazoa; phylum Chordata; class Mammalia; order Artiodactyla; family Bovidae; genus Budorcas; species Budorcas taxicolor. The sequence continues at coordinate 68,066 of NW_026291934.1, read as the reverse complement.
GTGGCACGTGGCACAGCCCTGTGGGATAACCTCGTGGGAAAGCCTCGAGTGAAAGCTTCGAGGGAAAACACAGATCCCTTGATCTACGTGACAGGAAGCGTGACACTACTGCTACAGCTCGGGAGGAAAGCGCACGTGCATGCCCCCACATGAGACGAGGCCTGACTCCCCTGGGGAGACCCAGAAGCACCCCAAGATCCAAGGCAGCAATGGAGAGGAATCCTCAGGTTCCGGCCCCGAGTCCACACAAGGTCTTAGGCCCCGGCATGGATGGGAGAGGAATCCCTAGATGGCCCCTAGCAACTCGCATGGGGACTGGCCTTTCCTGAGGCCAACAGAGCGGGTCCCTGAGGACCCCTTCGTAACTCGAGAACACCGGCCGCAACTCGACAAAATCCAGGAGGTTCTCCCCTCCAGGCGAGATGAGGCCCATTTCCGCTGAGGTGTCTCGAGGCTCATCACACCTCACCTCTGGAACTTCGAAAGGGTCCTTCACACCCTTGGTGCAAATCAAGAAGTTCCCCGACATACCCGTCTCCACTCGAGAGGAATCACGAGGGTCCCGCCCACATCCAGAGGAGTCCCGTTTCCGCCTCGAAGCTCGAGATGAGGGATCCGTTCCCTGCTTCGTCGGGAAAGAGTTCCCGGCGTTCCCTTCGCATCTCAAGAGGAGGCCCTCTCAACAGGAACGGCGAGAGGAACTCCAGGGTCGTGCCACCATTCCAAGAGTCCCCCAGATGTCTCAGTCCATTCCGGAGGAACCTCTTTTCCCTTCACCAGCTCGTCTTTCACGCCGAGGATCGACTCACACCAAGGTGGCCCGTGGCACATCCCTGTGGGAAAGCCTCGTGGGAAAGCCTCGAACGAAAGCCACGAGGGAGACCGCAGATCCCTTGATCCACGTGACAGGAAGCGTGACACTACTGCTGCAGCTCGGGAGGAAAGCGCACGTGCCTGCCCCCACTCGAGACGAGGCCTGACTCCCCTGGGGAGACTCAGAAGTACCCCAAGATCCATGGCAACACTGGAGAGGAAACCTCAGGTTCCGGCCCAGACTCCACACAAGGTCTTAGGCCCCGGCATGGACGGGAGAGGAATCCCGAGAGGGCCCCTAGCAACTCGCATGGGGATTGGCCTTTCATGAGGCCACCAGAGCGGGTCCCTGAGGTCCCCGTCGTAACTCGAGAAGACCTGCCGCAACTCGAGAAAATCCAGGAGGTTCTCCCTTCCATGCGAGATGAGGCCCATTTCCTCTGAGGCGTCTCGAGGCTGATCACACCTCACCTCTGGAACTTCGAAAGGGCCCTTCACACCCTTGGTGCAAATCAAGAAGTTCCCCGACATACCCGTCTCCACTTGAGAGGAAACACGAGGGTCCAGCCCACATCCAGAGGAGCCCCGTTTCCCCCTCGTAGCTCGAGATGAGGGATTCGTTCCATGCTTCGTCGGGAAAGAGTTCCCGGCGTTCCCTTCGCATCTCAAGAGGAGGCCCTCTCAACAGGAACGGCGAGAGGAACTCCAGGGTCGTGCCACCATTCCAAGAGTCCCCCAGATGTCTCAGTCCATTGCAGAGGAACCTCTTTTCCCTTCACCGGCTCGTCTTTCATGCCGAGGATTGTCTCACACCAAGGTGGCACGTGGCACAGCCCTGTGGGAAAACCTCGTGGGAAAGCCTCGAGGGACAGCCTCGAGGGAAAGCCACAGATCCCTTGATCCACGTGACAGGAAGCGTGACACTACTGCTGCAGCTCGGGAGAAAAGCGCACGTGCATGCCCCCACTCGAGAAGAGGCCTGACTCCCCTGGGGAGACTCAGAAGCACCCCAAGATCCATGGCAACACTGGAGAGGAATCCTCAGGTTCCGGCCCCGACTCCACACAAGGACTGAGACCCCGGCATGGACGGGAGAGGAATCCCGAGAGGTCCCCTAGCAACTCGCATGGGGACTGGCCTTTCCTGAGGCCACCAGAGCGGATCTCTGAGGACCCCGTCGTAACTCGAGAAGACCTGGTGCAACTCGAGAAAATCCAGGAGGTTCTCCCCTCCAGGCGAGATGAGGCCCATTTCCGCTGAGGCGTCTCGAGGCTGATCACACCTCACCTCTGGAACTTCGAAAGGGTCTTTCACACCCTTGGTGCAAATCAAGAAGTTCCCCGACATACCCGTCTCCACTCGAGAGGAAACACGAGGGTCCCGCCCACATCCAGAGGAGCCCCATTTACACCTCGTAGCTCGAGATGAGTGATCCTTTCCCTGCTTCTTTGGGAAAGAGTTCCCGGCGTTCCCGTCGCATCTCAAGAGGAGGCCCTCTCAACAGGAACGGCGAGAGGAACTCCAGGGTCGTGCCACCATTCCAAGAGACCCCAGATGTCTCAGTCCATTCCAGAGGAACCTCTTTTCCCTTCACCGGCTCGTCTTTCACGCCGAGGATCGACTCACACCAAGGTGGCACGTGGCACAGCCCTGTGGGAAAGTCTCAAGGGAAACAACAGATCCGTTGATCCACGTGACAGGAAGCGTGACACTACTGCTGCAGCTCGGGAGGAAAGCGCACGTGCATGCCCCCACTCGAGACGAGGCCTGACTCCCCTGGGGAGACTCAGAAGAACCCCAAGATCCATGGCAACACTCGAGAGGAATCCTCAGATTCCGGCCCCGTCTCCACACAAGGTCTTAGGCCCCGGCATGGACGGGAGAGGAATCCCGAGATGGCCCCTAGCAACTTGCACGAGGACTGGCCTTTCCTGAGGCCACAAGAGCGGGTCCCTGAGGTCCCAGTCGTAACTCGAGAACACCTGCCACAACTCGACAAAATCCAGGAGGTTCTCCCCTCCAGGCGAGATGAGGCCCATTTCCGCTGAGGAGACTCGAGGCTGATCACTCCTCACCTCTGGAACTTCGAAAGGGTCCTTCACACCCTTGGTGCAAATCAAGAAGTTCCCCGACATACCCGTCTCCACTCGAGAGAAAACAGGAGGGTCCCGCCCACATCCAGAGGAGTTCCGTTTCCGCCTCGTAGCTCGAGATGAGGGATCCTTTCCCTGCTTGTTGGGCAAGAGTTCCAGGCGTTCCCATCGCATCTCCAGAGGAGGCCCTCTCAACAGGAACCGCGAGAGGAACTCTAGGGTCGTGTCACCATTCCAAAAGTACCCCAGATGTCTCAGTCCATTCCAGAGGAAACTCTTTTCCCTTCACCGGCTCGTCGTTCACGCCGAGGATCGACTCACACCAAGGTGGCACGTGGTACAGCCCTGTGGGATAACCTCGTGGGAAAACCTCGAGTGAAAGCCTCGAGCGAAACCACAGATCCCTTGATCTACGTGACAGGAAGCGTGACACTACTGCTACAGCTCGGGAGGAAAGCGCACGTGCATGCCCCCACACGAGACGAGGCCTGACTCCCCTGGGGAGACTCAGAAGAACCCCAAGATACAAGGCAGCAATGGAGAGGAATCCTCAGGTTCCGGCCCCGAGTCTACACAAGGTCTTAGGCCCCAGCATGGACGGGAGAGGAATCCCGAGATGGCCCCTAGCAACTCGCATGGGGACTGGCTTTTCCTGAGGCCACCAGAGCGGGTCCCTGAGGTCCCCGTCGTAACTCGAGAAGACCGGCCGCAACTCGACAAAATCCAGGAGGTTCTCCCCTCCAGGCGAGATGAGGCCCATTTCCGCTGAGGCGTCTCGAGGCTGATCACACCTCACCTCTGGAACTTCGAAAGGGTCCTTCACACCCTTGGTGCAAATCAAGAAGTTCCCCGACATACCCGTCTCCACTCGAGAGGAAACACGAGGGTCCAGCCCACATACAGAGGAGCCCCGTTTACGCCTCGTAGCTCGAGATGAGGGATCCTTTCCCTGCTTCGTCGGGAAAGAGTTCCCGGCCTTCCCGTCGCATCTCAACAGGAGGCCCTCTCAACAGGACCGGCGAGAGGAACTCCAGGGTCGTGCCACCATTCCAAGAGTCCCCCAGATGTCTCAGTCCATTCCAGAGGAACCTCTTTTCCCTTCACCGAGTCGTTTTTCACGCCGAGGATCGACTCACACCAAGGTGGCACGTGGCACAGCGCTGTGGGAAAGCCTCGTGGGAAAGCCTCGAGCAAAAGCCTCGAGGGAAACCACAGATCCCTGGATCCACGTGACAGGAAGCATGACACTACTGCTGCAGCTCGGGAGGAAAGCGCACGTGCATGCCCCCACTCGAGACGAGGCCTGATTCCCCTGGGGAGACTCAGAAGCACCCCAAGATCCATGGCAACACTGGAGAGGAATCCTCAGGTTCCGGCCCCGTCTCCACACAAGGTCTTAGGCCCCGGCATGGACGGGAGAGGAATCCCGAGATGGCCCCTAGCAACTTGCACGAGGACTGGCCTTTCCTGAGGCCACAAGAGCGGGTCCCTGAGGTCCCTGTCGTAACTCGAGAACACCTGCCGCAACTCGACAAAATCCAGGAGGTTCTCCCCTCCAGGCGAGATGAGGCCCATTTCCGCTGAGGCGTCTCGAAGCTGATCACACCTCACCTCTGGAACTTCGAAAGGGTCCTTCACACCCTTGGTGCAAATCAAGAAGTTCCCCGACATACCCGTCTCCACTCGAGTGGAAACACGAGGGTCCCGCCCACATCCAGAGGAGCCCCGTTTCCGCCTCGTAGCTCGAGATGAGGGATCCTTTCCCTGCTTCGTCGGGAAAGAGTTCCCGGCGTTCCCGTCGCATCTCAAGAGGAGGCCCTCTCAACAGGAACGGCGAGAGGAACTCCAGGGTCGTGCCACCATTCCAAGAGACCCCAGATGTCTCAGTCCATTACAGAGGAACCTCTTTTCCCTTCACCGGCTCGTCTTTCACGCCGAGGATCGACTCACACCAAGGTGGCACGTGGCACAGCCCTGTGGGAAAGTCTCAAGGGAAACAACAGATCCCTTGATCCACGTGACAGGAAGCGTGACACTACTGCTGCAGCTCGGGAGGAAAGCGCACATGCATGCCCCCACTCGAGACGAGGCCTGACTCCCCTGGGGAGACTCAGAAGCACCCCAAGATCCATGGCAACACTCGAGAGGAATCCTCAGGTTCCGGCCCCGTCTCCACACAAGGTCTTAGGCCCCGGCATGGACGGGAGAGGAATCCCGAGATGGCCCCTAGCAACTTGCACGAGGACTGGCCTTTCCTGAGGCCACAATAGCGGGTCCCTGAGGTCCCCGTCGAAACTCGAGAACACCTGCCGCAACTCGACAAAATCCAGGAGGTTCTCCCCTCCAGGCGAGATGAGGCCCATTTCCGCTGAGGAGACTCGAGGCTGATCACTCCTCACCTCTGGAACTTCGAAAGGGCCCTTCACACCCTTGGTGCAAATCAAGAAGTTCCCCGACATACCCGTCTCCACTTGAGAGGAAACACGAGGGTCCAGCCCACATCCAGAGGAGCCCCGTTTCCCCCTCGTAGCTCGAGATGAGGGATTCGTTCCATGCTTCGTCGGGAAAGAGTTCCCGGCGTTCCCTTCGCATCTCAAGGGGAGGCCCTCTCAACAGGAACGGCGAGAGGAACTCCAGGGTCGTGCCACCATTCCAAGAGTCCCCCAGATGTCTCAGTCCATTGCAGAGGAACCTCTTTTCCCTTCACCGGCTCGTCTTTCATGCCGAGGATTGTCTCACACCAAGGTGGCACGTGGCACAGCCCTGTGGGAAAACCTCGTGGGAAAGCCTCGAGGGACAGCCTCGAGGGAAAGCCACAGATCCCTTGATCCACGTGACAGGAAGCGTGACACTACTGCTGCAGCTCGGGAGAAAAGCGCACGTGCATGCCCCCACTCGAGAAGAGGCCTGACTCCCCTGGGGAGACTCAGAAGCACCCCAAGATCCATGGCAACACTGGAGAGGAATCCTCAGGTTCCGGCCCCGACTCCACACAAGGACTGAGACCCCGGCATGGACGGGAGAGGAATCCCGAGAGGTCCCCTAGCAACTCGCATGGGGACTGGCCTTTCCTGAGGCCACCAGAGCGGATCTCTGAGGACCCCGTCGTAACTCGAGAAGACCTGGTGCAACTCGAGAAAATCCAGGAGGTTCTCCCCTCCAGGCGAGATGAGGCCCATTTCCGCTGAGGCGTCTCGAGGCTGATCACACCTCACCTCTGGAACTTCGAAAGGGTCTTTCACACCCTTGGTGCAAATCAAGAAGTTCCCCGACATACCCGTCTCCACTCGAGAGGAAACACGAGGGTCCCGCCCACATCCAGAGGAGCCCCATTTACACCTCGTAGCTCGAGATGAGTGATCCTTTCCCTGCTTCTTTGGGAAAGAGTTCCCGGCGTTCCCGTCGCATCTCAAGAGGAGGCCCTCTCAACAGGAACGGCGAGAGGAACTCCAGGGTCGTGCCACCATTCCAAGAGACCCCAGATGTCTCAGTCCATTCCAGAGGAACCTCTTTTCCCTTCACCGGCTCGTCTTTCACGCCGAGGATCGACTCACACCAAGGTGGCACGTGGCACAGCCCTGTGGGAAAGTCTCAAGGGAAACAACAGATCCGTTGATCCACGTGACAGGAAGCGTGACACTACTGCTGCAGCTCGGGAGGAAAGCGCACGTGCATGCCCCCACTCGAGACGAGGCCTGACTCCCCTGGGGAGACTCAGAAGAACCCCAAGATCCATGGCAACACTCGAGAGGAATCCTCAGATTCCGGCCCCGTCTCCACACAAGGTCTTAGGCCCCGGCATGGACGGGAGAGGAATCCCGAGATGGCCCCTAGCAACTTGCACGAGGACTGGCCTTTCCTGAGGCCACAAGAGCGGGTCCCTGAGGTCCCAGTCGTAACTCGAGAACACCTGCCACAACTCGACAAAATCCAGGAGGTTCTCCCCTCCAGGCGAGATGAGGCCCATTTCCGCTGAGGAGACTCGAGGCTGATCACTCCTCACCTCTGGAACTTCGAAAGGGTCCTTCACACCCTTGGTGCAAATCAAGAAGTTCCCCGACATACCCGTCTCCACTCGAGAGAAAACAGGAGGGTCCCGCCCACATCCAGAGGAGTTCCGTTTCCGCCTCGTAGCTCGAGATGAGGGATCCTTTCCCTGCTTGTTGGGCAAGAGTTCCAGGCGTTCCCATCGCATCTCCAGAGGAGGCCCTCTCAACAGGAACCGCGAGAGGAACTCTAGGGTCGTGTCACCATTCCAAAAGTACCCCAGATGTCTCAGTCCATTCCAGAGGAAACTCTTTTCCCTTCACCGGCTCGTCGTTCACGCCGAGGATCGACTCACACCAAGGTGGCACGTGGCACAGCCCTGTGGGATAACCTCGTGGGAAAACCTCGAGTGAAAGCCTCGAGCGAAACCACAGATCCCTTGATCTACGTGACAGGAAGCGTGACACTACTGCTACAGCTCGGGAGGAAAGCGCACGTGCATGCCCCCACACGAGACGAGGCCTGACTCCCCTGGGGAGACTCAGAAGAACCCCAAGATACAAGGCAGCAATGGAGAGGAATCCTCAGGTTCCGGCCCCGAGTCTACACAAGGTCTTAGGCCCCAGCATGGACGGGAGAGGAATCCCGAGATGGCCCCTAGCAACTCGCATGGGGACTGGCTTTTCCTGAGGCCACCAGAGCGGGTCCCTGAGGTCCCCGTCGTAACTCGAGAAGACCGGCCGCAACTCGACAAAATCCAGGAGGTTCTCCCCTCCAGGCGAGATGAGGCCCATTTCCGCTGAGGCGTCTCGAGGCTGATCACACCTCACCTCTGGAACTTCGAAAGGGTCCTTCACACCCTTGGTGCAAATCAAGAAGTTCCCCGACATACCCGTCTCCACTCGAGAGGAAACACGAGGGTCCAGCCCACATACAGAGGAGCCCCGTTTACGCCTCGTAGCTCGAGATGAGGGATCCTTTCCCTGCTTCGTCGGGAAAGAGTTCCCGGCCTTCCCGTCGCATCTCAACAGGAGGCCCTCTCAACAGGACCGGCGAGAGGAACTCCAGGGTCGTGCCACCATTCCAAGAGTCCCCCAGATGTCTCAGTCCATTCCAGAGGAACCTCTTTTCCCTTCACCGAGTCGTTTTTCACGCCGAGGATCGACTCACACCAAGGTGGCACGTGGCACAGCGCTGTGGGAAAGCCTCGTGGGAAAGCCTCGAGCAAAAGCCTCGAGGGAAACCACAGATCCCTGGATCCACGTGACAGGAAGCATGACACTACTGCTGCAGCTCGGGAGGAAAGCGCACGTGCATGCCCCCACTCGAGACGAGGCCTGATTCCCCTGGGGAGACTCAGAAGCACCCCAAGATCCATGGCAACACTGGAGAGGAATCCTCAGGTTCCGGCCCCGTCTCCACACAAGGTCTTAGGCCCCGGCATGGACGGGAGAGGAATCCCGAGATGGCCCCTAGCAACTTGCACGAGGACTGGCCTTTCCTGAGGCCACAAGAGCGGGTCCCTGAGGTCCCTGTCGTAACTCGAGAACACCTGCCGCAACTCGACAAAATCCAGGAGGTTCTCCCCTCCAGGCGAGATGAGGCCCATTTCCGCTGAGGCGTCTCGAAGCTGATCACACCTCACCTCTGGAACTTCGAAAGGGTCCTTCACACCCTTGGTGCAAATCAAGAAGTTCCCCGACATACCCGTCTCCACTCGAGTGGAAACACGAGGGTCCCGCCCACATCCAGAGGAGCCCCGTTTCCGCCTCGTAGCTCGAGATGAGGGATCCTTTCCCTGCTTCGTCGGGAAAGAGTTCCCGGCGTTCCCGTCGCATCTCAAGAGGAGGCCCTCTCAACAGGAACGGCGAGAGGAACTCCAGGGTCGTGCCACCATTCCAAGAGACCCCAGATGTCTCAGTCCATTACAGAGGAACCTCTTTTCCCTTCACCGGCTCGTCTTTCACGCCGAGGATCGACTCACACCAAGGTGGCACGTGGCACAGCCCTGTGGGAAAGTCTCAAGGGAAACAACAGATCCCTTGATCCACGTGACAGGAAGCGTGACACTACTGCTGCAGCTCGGGAGGAAAGCGCACATGCATGCCCCCACTCGAGACGAGGCCTGACTCCCCTGGGGAGACTCAGAAGCACCCCAAGATCCATGGCAACACTCGAGAGGAATCCTCAGGTTCCGGCCCCGTCTCCACACAAGGTCTTAGGCCCCGGCATGGACGGGATAGGAATCCCGAGATGGCCCCTAGCAACTTGCACGAGGACTGGCCTTTCCTGAGGCCACAATAGCGGGTCCCTGAGGTCCCCGTCGAAACTCGAGAACACCTGCCGCAACTCGACAAAATCCAGGAGGTTCTCCCCTCCAGGCGAGATGAGGCCCATTTCCGCTGAGGAGACTCGAGGCTGATCACTCCTCACCTCTGGAACTTCGAAAGGGTCCTTCACACCCTTGGTGCAAATCAAGAAGTTCCCCGACATACCCGTCTCCACTCGAGAGAGAACAGGAGGGTCCCGCCCACATCCAGAGGAGTTCCGTTTCCGCCTCGTAGCTCAAGATGAGGGATCCTTTCCCTGCTTGTTGGGCAAGAGTTCCAGGCGTTCCCATCGCATCTCCAGAGGAGGCCCTCTCAACAGGAACCGCGAGAGGAACTCTAGGGTCGTGTCACCATTCCAAGAGTACCCCAGATGTCTCAGTCCATTCCAGAGGAAACTCTTTTCCCTTCACCGGCTCGTCTTTCACGCCGAGGATCGACTCACACCAAGGTGGCACGTGGCACAGCCCTGTGGGATAACCTCGTGGGAAAACCTCGAGTGAAAGCCTCGAGCGAAACCACAGATCCCTTGATCTACGTGACAGGAAGCGTGACACTACTGCTACAGCTCGGGAGGAAAGCGCACGTGCATGCCCCCACTCGAGACGAGGCCTGACTCCCCTGGGGAGACTCAGAAGCACCCCAAGATCCAAGGCAGCAATGGAGAGGAATCCTCAGGTTCCGGCCCCGAGTCCACACAAGGTCTTAGGCCCCAGCATGGACGGGAGAGGAATCCCGAGAGGGCCCCTAGCAACTCGCATGGGGACTGGCTTTTCCTGAGGCCACCAGAGCGGGTCCCTGAGGTCCACTTCGTAACTCGAGAAGACCGGCCGCAACTCGACAAAATCCAGGAGGTTCTCCCCTCCAGGCGAGATGAGGCCCATTTCCGCTGAGGCGTCTCGAGGCTGATCACACCTCACCTCTGGAACTTCGAAAGGGTCCTTCACACCCTTGGTGCAAATCAAGAAGTTCCCCGACATACCCGTCTCCACTTGAGAGGAAACACGAGGGTCCAGCCCACATCCAGAGGAGCCCCGTTTCCCCCTCGTAGCTCGAGATGAGGGATCCGTTCCCTGCTTCGTCGGGAAAGCGTTCCCGGCGTTCCCTTCGCATCTCAAGAGGAGGCCCTCTCAACAGGAACGGCGAGAGGAACTCCAGGGTCGTGCCACCATTCCAAGAGTCCCCCAGATGTCTCAGTCCATTGCAGAGGAACCTCTTTTCCCTTCACCGGCTCGTCTGTCATGCCGAGGATTGTCTCACACCAAGGTGGCACGTGGCACAGCCCTGTGGGAAAGCCTCGTGGGAAAGCCTCGAGGGACAGCCTCGAGGGAAAGCCACAGATCCCTTGATCCACGTGACAGGAAGTGTGACACTACTGCTGCAGCTCGGGAGAAAAGCGCACGTGCATGCCCCCACTCGAGAAGAGGCCTGACTCCCCTGGGGAGACTCAGAAGCACCCCAAGATCCATGGCAACACAGGAGAGGAATCCTCAGGTTCCGGCCCCGACTCCACACAAGGTCTTAGGCCCCGGCATGGACAGGAGAGGAATCCCGAGAGGGCCCCTAGCAACTCGCATGGGGACTGGCCTTTCCTGAGGCCACCAGAGCGGGTCCCTGAGGACCAAGTCGTAACTCGAGAAGACCTGCCGCAACTCGAGAAAATCCAGGAGGTTCTCCCCTCCAGGCGAGATGAGGCCCATTTCCGCTGAGGCGTCTCGAGGCTGATCACACCTCACCTCTGGAACTTCGAAAGGTCCCTTCACACCCTTGGTGCAAATCAAGAAGTTCCCCGACCTAGCCGTCTCCACTTGAGAGGAAACACGAGGGTCCCGCCCACATCCAGAGGAGCCCCGTTTCCCCCTCGTAGCTCGAGATGAGGGATCCGTTCCCTGCTTCGTCGGGAAAGAGTTCCCGGCGTTCCATTCGCATCTCAAGAGGAGGCCCTCTCAACAGGAACGGCGAGAGGAACTCCAGGGTCGTGCCACCATTCCAAGAGTCCCCCAGATGTCTCAGTCCATTCCAGAGGAACCTCTTTTCCCTTCACCGGCTCGTCTTTCACGCCGAGGATCGACTCACACCAAGGTGGCACGTGGCACAGCCCTGTGGGAAAGCCTCGTGGGAAAGCGTCGAGGGACAGCCTCGAGGGAAAGCCACAGATCCCTTGATCCACGTGACACGAAGCGTGACACTACTGCTGCAGCGCGGAAGGAAAGCGCACGTGCATGCCCCCACTCGAGACGAGGCCTGACTCCCCTGGGGAGACTCAGAAGCACCCCAAGATCCATGGCAACACTGGAGAGGAATCCTCAGGTTCCGGCCCCGACTCCACACAAGGACTGAGGCCCCGGCATGGACGGGAGAGGAATCCCGAGAGGGCCCCTAGCAACTCGCATGGGGACTGGCCTTTCCTGAGGCCACCAGAGCGGGTCCCTGAGGTCCAAGTCGTAACTCGAGAAGACCTGCCGCAACTCGAGAAAATCCAGGAGGTTCTCCCCTCCAGGCGAGATGAGGCCCATTTCCGCTGAGGCGTCTCGAGGCTGATCACACCTCCCCTCTGGAACTTCGAAAGGGCCCTTCACACCCTTGGTGCAAATCAAGAAGTTCCCCGACATACCCGTCTCCACTTGAGAGGAAACACGAGGGTCCAGCCCACATCCAGAGGAGCCCCGTTTCCCCCTCGTAGCTCGAGATGAGGGATCCGTTCCCTGCTTCGTCGGGAAAGAGTTCCCGGCGTTCCATTCGCATCTCAAGAGGAGGCCCTCTCAACAGGAACGGCGAGAGGAACTCCAGGGTCGTGCCACCATTCCAAGAGTCCCCCAGATGTCTCAGTCCATTGCAGAGGAACCTCTTTTCCCTTCACCGGCTCGTCTTTCATGCCGAGGATTGTCTCACACCAAGGTGGCACGTGGCACAGCCCTGTGGGAAAGCCTCGTGGGAAAGCCTCGATGGACAGCCTCGAGGGAAAGCCACAGATCCCTTGATCCACGTGACAGGAAGCGTGACACTACTGCTGCAGCTCGGGAGAAAAGCGCAAGTGAATGCCCCCACTCGAGAAGAGGCCCGACTCCCCTGGGGAGACTCAGAAGCACCCCAAGATCCATGGCAACACTGGAGACGAATCCGCAGGTTCCGGCCCCGACTCCACACAAGGACTGAGGCCCCGGCATGGACGGGAGAGGAATCCCGAGAGGGCCCCTAGCAACTCGCATGGGGACTGGCCTTTCCTGAGGCCACCAGAGCGGGTCCCTGAGGTCCCCCTCGTAACTCGAGAAGACCTGTCGCAACTGGAGAAAATCCAGGAGGTTCTCCCCTCCAGGCGAGATGAGGCCCATTTCCGCTGAGGCGTCTCCAGGCTGATCACACCTCACCTCTGGAACTTCGAAAGGGTCCTTCACACCCTTGTTGCAAATCAAGAAGTTCCCCGACATACCCGTCTCCACTCGAGAGGAAACACGAGGGTCCCGCCCACATCCAGAGGAGCCCCGTTTCCGCCTCGTAGCTCGAGATGAGGGATCCTTTCCCTGCTTCGTCGGGAAAGAGTTCCCGGCGTTCCCGTCGCATCTCAACAGGAGGCCCTCTCAACAGGAACGGCGAGAGGAACTCCAGGGTCGTGCCACCATTCCAAGAGTCCCACAGATGTCTCAGTCCATTCCATAGGAACCTCTTTTCCCTTCACCGGCTCGTCTTTCACGCCGAGGATCGACTCACACCAAGGTGGCACGTGGCACAGCCCTGTGGGATAACCTCGTGGGAAAGCCTCGAGGGAATCCACAGATCCCTTGATCTACGTGACAGGAAGCGTGACACTACTGCTACAGCTCGGGAGGAAAGCGCACGTGCATGCCCCCACTCGAGACGAGGCCTGACTCCCCTGGGGAGACTCAGAAGCACCCCAAGATCCATGGAAACACTGGAGAGGAATCCTCAGGTTGCGGCCCCGACTCCACACAAGGTCTTAGGCCCCGGCATGGGCGGGAGAGGAATCCCGAGATGGCCCCTAGCAACTCGCACAGGGACTGGCCTTTCCTGAGGCCACCAGAGCGGGTCCCTGAGGTTCCCGTCGTAACTCGAGAAGACCTGCCACAACTCGAGAAAGTCCAGGAGGTTCTCCCCTCCAGGTGAGATGAGGCCCATTTCCGCTGAGGCGTCTCGAGGCTGATCACAGCTCACCTCTGGAACTTCGAAAGGGCCCTTCACACCCTTGGTGCAAATCAAGAAGTTCCCCGACATACCCGTCTCCACTTGAGAGGAAACACGTGGGTCCAGCCCACATCCAGAGGAGACCCGTTTCCCCCTCGTAGCTCGAGATGAGGGATCCGTTCCCTGCTTCGTCGGGAAAGAGTTCCCGGCGTTCCCTTCGCATCTCAAGAGGAGGCCCTCTCAACAGGAACGGCGAGAGGAACTCCAGGGTCGTGCCACCATTCCAGGAGTCCCCCAGATGTCTCAGTCCATTGCAGAGGAACCTCTTTTCCCTTCACCGGTTCGTCTTTCACGCCGAGGATCGACTCACACCAAGGTGGCACGTGGCACAGCCCTGTGTGAAAACCTCGTGGGAAAGCCTCGAGGGACAGCCTCGAGGGAAAGCCACAGATCCCTTGATCCACGTGACAGGAAGCGTGACACTACTGCTGCAGCTCGGGAGAAAAGCGCACGTGCATGCCCCCACTCGATACGAGGCCTGACTCCCCTGGGGAGACTCAGAAGCACCCCAAGATCCATGGCAACACTGGAGAGGAATCCTCAGGTTCCGGCCCCGACTCCACACAAGGTCTTAGGCCCCGGCATGGACGGGAGAGGAATCCCTGAGGGCCCCTAGCAACTCGCATGGGGGCGGGCCTTTCCTGAGGCCACCAGAGCGGCTCCCTGAGGTCCAAGTCGTAACTCGAGAAGACCTTCCGCAACGCGAGAAAATCCAGGAGGTTCTCCCCTCCAGGCGAGATGAGGCCCATTTCCGCTGAGGAGACTCGAGGCTGATCACTCCTCACCTCTGGAACTTCGAAAGGGTCCTTCACACCCTTGGTGCAAATCAAGAAGTTCCCCGACATACCCGTCTCCACTCGAGAGGAAACAGGAGGGTCCGGCCCACATCCAGAGGAGCCCCGTTTCCGCCTCGTAGCTCGAGATGAGGGATCCTTTCCCTGCTTGTTGGGCAAGAGTTCCAGGCGTTCCCATCGCATCTCCAGAGGAGGACATCTCAACAGGAACCCCGAGAGGAACTCTAGGGTCGTGTCACCATTCCAAGAGTACCCCAGATGTCTCAGTCCATTCCAGAGGAACCTCTTTTCCCTTCACCGGCTCGTCGTTCATGCCGAGGATCGACTCACACCAAGGTGGCACGTGGCACAGCCCTGTGGGATAACCTCGTGGGAAAGCCTCGAGGGAATCCACAGATCCCTTGATCTACGTGACAGGAAGCGTGACACTACTGCTACAGCTCGGGAGGAAAGCGCACGTGCATGCCCCCACTCGAGACGAGGCCTGACTCCCCTGGGGAGACTCAGAAGCACCCCAAGATCCATGGAAACACTGGAGAGGAATCCTCAGGTTCCGGCCCCGACTCCACACAAGGTCTTAGGCCCCGGCATGGACGGGAGAGGAATCCCGAGAGGGCCCCTAGCAACTCGCATGGGGATTGGCCTTTCCTGAGGCCACCAGAGCGGGTCCCTGAGGTCCAAGTCGTAACTCGAGAAGACCTGCCGCAACTCGAGAAAATCCAGGAGGTTCTCCCCTCCAGGCGAGATGAGGCCCATTTCCGCTGAGGCGTCTCGAGGCTGATCACACCTCACCTCTGGAACTTCGAAAGGTCCCTTCACACCCTTGGTGCAAATCAAGAAGTTCCCCGACCTAGCCGTCTCCACTTGAGAGGAAACACGAGGGTCCCGCCCACATCCAGAGGAGCCCCGTTTCCCCCTCGTAGCTCGAGATGAGGGATCCGTTCCCTGCTTCGTCGGGAAAGAGTTCCCTGCGTTCCCGTCGCATCTCAAGAGGAGGCCCTCTAAACAGGAACGGCGAGAGGAACTCCAGGGTCGTGCCACCATTCCAAGAGTCCCCCAGATGTCTCAGTCCATTCCAGAGGAACCTCTTTTCCCTTCACCGGCTCGTCTTTCACGCCGAGGTTCGACTCACACCAAGGTGGCACGTGGCACAGCCCTGTGGGAAAGCCTCGTGGGAAAGCATCGAGCAAAAGCCACGAGGGAAACCACAGATCCGTGGATCCACGTGACAGGAAGCATGACACTACTGCTGCAGCTCGGGAGGAAAGCGCACGTGCATGCCCCCACTCGAGACGAGGCCTGACTCCCCTGGGGAGACTCAGAAGCACCCCAAGATCCATGGCAACACTGGAGAGGAATCCTCAGGTTCCGGCCCCGACTCCACACAAGGACTGAGGCCCCGGCATGGACGGGAGAGGAATCCCGAGAGGTCCCCTAGCAACTCGCATGGGGACTGGCCTTTCCTGAGGCCACCAGAGCGGGTCCCTGAGGTCCCCGTCGTAACTCGAGAAGACCTGCCGCAACTCGAGAAAATCCAGGAGGTTCTCCCCTCCAGGCGAGATGAGGCCCATTTCCGCTGAGGCGTCTCGAGGCTGATCACACCTCACCTCTGGAACTTCGAAAGGGTCTTCACACCCTTGGTGCAAATCAAGAAGTTCCCCGACCTAGCCGTCTCCACTCGAGAGGAATCACGAGGGTCCCGCCCACATCCAGAGGAGCCCCGTTTCCCCCTCGTAGCTCGAGATGAGGGATCCGTTCCCTGCTTCGTCGGGAAAGCGTTCCCGGCGTTCCCTTCGCATCTCAAGAGGAGGCCCTCTCAACAGGAACGGCGAGAGGAACTCCAGGGTCGTGCCACCATTCCAAGAGTCCCCCAGATGTCTCAGTCCATTGCAGAGGAACCTCTTTTCCCTTCACCGGCTCGTCTGTCATGCCGAGGATTGTCTCACACAAAGGTGGCACGTGGCACAGCCCTGTGGGAAAGCCTCGTGGGAAAGCCTCGAGGGACAGCCTCGAGGGAAAGCCACAGATCCCTTGATCCACGTGACAGGAAGTGTGACACTACTGCTGCAGCTCGGGAGAAAAGCGCACGTGCATGCCCCCACTCGAGAAGAGGCCTGACTCCCCTGGGGAGACTCAGAAGCACCCCAAGATCCATGGCAACACAGGAGAGGAATCCTCAGGTTCCGGCCCCGACTCCACACAAGGTCTTAGGCCCCGGCATGGACAGGAGAGGAATCCCGAGAGGGCCCCTAGCAACTCGCATGGGGACTGGCCTTTCCTGAGGCCACCAGAGCGGGTCCCTGAGGTCCAAGTCGTAACTCGAGAAGACCTGCCGCAACTCGAGAAAATCCAGGAGGTTCTCCCCTCCAGGCGAGATGAGGCCCATTTCCGCTGAGGCGTCTCGAGGCTGATCACACCTCACCTCTGGAACTTCGAAAGGTCCCTTCACACCCTTGGTGCAAATCAAGAAGTTCCCCGACCTAGCCGTCTCCACTTGAGAGGAAACACGAGGGTCCCGCCCACATCCAGAGGAGCCCCGTTTCCCCCTCGTAGCTCGAGATGAGGGATCCGTTCCCTGCTTCGTCGGGAAAGAGTTCCCTGCGTTCCCGTCGCATCTCAAGAGGAGGCCCTCTAAACAGGAACGGCGAGAGGAACTCCAGGGTCGTGCCACCATTCCAAGAGTCCCCCAGATGTCTCAGTCCATTCCAGAGGAACCTCTTTTCCCTTCACCGGCTCGTCTTTCACGCCGAGGTTCGACTCACACCAAGGTGGCACGTGGCACAGCCCTGTGGGAAAGCCTCGTGGGAAAGCATCGAGCAAAAGCCACGAGGGAAACCACAGATCCGTGGATCCACGTGACAGGAAGCATGACACTACTGCTGCAGCTCGGGAGGAAAGCGCACGTGCATGCCCCCACTCGAGACGAGGCCTGACTCCCCTGGGGAGACTCAGAAGCACCCCAAGATCCATGGCAACACTGGAGAGGAATCCTCAGGTTCCGGCCCCGACTCCACACAAGGACTGAGGCCCCGGCATGGACGGGAGAGGAATCCCGAGAGGTCCCCTAGCAACTCGCATGGGGACTGGCCTTTCCTGAGGCCACCAGAGCGGGTCCCTGAGGTCCCCGTCGTAACTCGAGAAGACCTGCCGCAACTCGAGAAAATCCAGGAGGTTCTCCCCTCCAGGCGAGATGAGGCCCATTTCCGCTGAGGCGTCTCGAGGCTGATCACACCTCACCTCTGGAACTTCGAAAGGGTCTTCACACCCTTGGTGCAAATCAAGAAGTTCCCCGACCTAGCCGTCTCCACTCGAGAGGAATCACGAGGGTCCCGCCCACATCCAGAGGAGCCCCGTTTCCCCCTCGTAGCTCGAGATGAGGGATCCGTTCCCTGCTTCGTCGGGAAAGCGTTCCCGGCGTTCCCTTCGCATCTCAAGAGGAGGCCCTCTCAACAGGAACGGCGAGAGGAACTCCAGGGTCGTGCCACCATTCCAAGAGTCCCCCAGATGTCTCAGTCCATTGCAGAGGAACCTCTTTTCCCTTCACCGGCTCGTCTGTCATGCCGAGGATTGTCTCACACCAAGGTGGCACGTGGCACAGCCCTGTGGGAAAGCCTCGTGGGAAAGCCTCGAGGGACAGCCTCGAGGGAAAGCCACAGATCCCTTGATCCACGTGACAGGAAGTGTGACACTACTGCTGCAGCTCGGGAGAAAAGCGCACGTGCATGCCCCCACTCGAGAAGAGGCCTGACTCCCCTGGGGAGACTCAGAAGCACCCCAAGATCCATGGCAACACAGGAGAGGAGTCCTCAGGTTCCGGCCCCGACTCCACACAAGGTCTTAGGCCCCGGCATGGACAGGAGAGGAATCCCGAGAGGGCCCCTAGCAACTCGCATGGGGACTGGCCTTTCCTGAGGCCACCAGAGCGGGTCCCTGAGGTCCAAGTCGTAACTCGAGAAGACCTGCCGCAACTCGAGAAAATCCAGGAGGTTCTCCCCTCCAGGCGAGATGAGGCCCATTTCCGCTGAGGCGTCTCGAGGCTGATCACACCTCACCTCTGGAACTTCGAAAGGTCCCTTCACACCCTTGGTGCAAATCAAGAAGTTCCCCGACCTAGCCGTCTCCACTTGAGAGGAAACACGAGGGTCCCGCCCACATCCAGAGGAGCCCCGTTTCCCCCTCGTAGCTCGAGATGAGGGATCCGTTCCCTGCTTCGTCGGGAAAGAGTTCCCTGCGTTCCCGTCGCATCTCAAGAGGAGGCCCTCTAAACAGGAACGGCGAGAGGAACTCCAGGGTCGTGCCACCATTCCAAGAGTCCCCCAGATGTCTCAGTCCATTCCAGAGGAACCTCTTTTCCCTTCACCGGCTCGTCTTTCACGCCGAGGTTCGACTCACACCAAGGTGGCACGTGGCACAGCCCTGTGGGAAAGCCTCGTGGGAAAGCATCGAGCAAAAGCCACGAGGGAAACCACAGATCCGTGGATCCACGTGACAGGAAGCATGACACTACTGCTGCAGCTCGGGAGGAAAGCGCACGTGCATGCCCCCACTCGAGACGAGGCCTGACTCCCCTGGGGAGACTCAGAAGCACCCCAAGATCCATGGCAACACTGGAGAGGAATCCTCAGGTTCCGGCCCCGACTCCACACAAGGACTGAGGCCCCGGCATGGACGGGAGAGGAATCCCGAGAGGTCCCCTAGCAACTCGCATGGGGACTGGCCTTTCCTGAGGCCACCAGAGCGGGTCCCTGAGGTCCCCGTCGTAACTCGAGAAGACCTGCCGCAACTCGAGAAAATCCAGGAGGTTCTCCCCTCCAGGCGAGATGAGGCCCATTTCCGCTGAGGCGTCTCGAGGCTGATCACACCTCACCTCTGGAACTTCGAAAGGGTCTTCACACCCTTGGTGCAAATCAAGAAGTTCCCCGACCTAGCCGTCTCCACTCGAGAGGAATCACGAGGGTCCCGCCCACATCCAGAGGAGCCCCGTTTCCCCCTCGTAGCTCGAGATGAGGGATCCGTTCCCTGCTTCGTCGGGAAAGCGTTCCCAGCGTTCCCTTCGCATCTCAAGAGGAGGCCCTCTCAACAGGAACGGCGAGAGGAACTCCAGGGTCGTGCCACCATTCCAAGAGTCCCCCAGATGTCTCAGTCCATTGCAGAGGAACCTCTTTTCCCTTCACCGGCTCGTCTGTCATGCCGAGGATTGTCTCACACCAAGGTGGCACGTGGCACAGCCCTGTGGGAAAGCCTCGTGGGAAAGCCTCGAGGGACAGCCTCGAGGGAAAGCCACAGATCCCTTGATCCACGTGACAGGAAGTGTGACACTACTGCTGCAGCTCGGGAGAAAAGCGCACGTGCATGCCCCCACTCGAGAAGAGGCCTGACTCCCCTGGGGAGACTCAGAAGAACCCCAAGATCCATGGCAACACAGGAGAGGAATCCTCAGGTTCCGGCCCCGCCTCCACACAAGGTCTTAGGCCCCGGCATGGACAGGAGAGGAATCCCGAGAGGGCCCCTAGCAACTCGCATGGGGACTGGCCTTTCCTGAGGCCACCAGAGCGGGTCCCTGAGGTCCAAGTCCTAACTCGAGAAGACCTGCCGCAACTCGAGAAAATCCAGGAGGTTCTCCCCTCCAGGCGAGATGAGGCCCATTTCCGCTGAGGCGTCTCGAGGCTGATCACACCTCACCTCTGGAACTTCGAAAGGTCCCTTCACACCCTTGGTGCAAATCAAGAAGTTCCCCGACCTAGCCGTCTCCACTTGAGAGGAAACACGAGGGTCCCGCCCACATCCAGAGGAGCCCCGTTTCCCCCTCGTAGCTCGAGATGAGGGATCCGTTCCCTGCTTCGTCGGGAAAGAGTTCCCTGCGTTCCCGTCGCATCTCAAGAGGAGGCCCTCTAAACAGGAACGGCGAGAGGAACTCCAGGGTCGTGCCACCATTCCAAGAGTCCCCCAGATGTCTCAGTCCATTCCAGAGGAACCTCTTTTCCCTTCACCGGCTCGTCTTTCACGCCGAGGTTCGACTCACACCAAGGTGGCACGTGGCACAGCCCTGTGGGTAAGCCTCGTGGGAAAGCATCGAGCAAAAGCCACGAGGGAAACCACAGATCCGTGGATCCACGTGACAGGAAGCATGACACTACTGCTGCAGCTCGGGAGGAAAGCGCACGTGCATGCCCCCACTCGAGACGAGGCCTGACTCCCCTGGGGAGACTCAGAAGCACCCCAAGATCCATGGCAACACTGGAGAGGAATCCTCAGGTTCCGGCCCCGACTCCACACAAGGACTGAGGCCCCGGCATGGACGGGAGAGGAATCCCGAGAGGTCCCCTAGCAACTCGCATGGGGACTGGCCTTTCCTGAGGCCACCAGAGCGGGTCCCTGAGGTCCCCGTCGTAACTCGAGAAGACCTGCCGCAACTCGAGAAAATCCAGGAGGTTCTCCCCTCCAGGCGAGATGAGGCCCATTTCCGCTGAGGCGTCTCGAGGCTGATCACACCTCACCTCTGGAACTTCGAAAGGGTCTTCACACCCTTGGTGCAAATCAAGAAGTTCCCCGACCTAGCCGTCTCCACTCGAGAGGAATCACGAGGGTCCCGCCCACATCCAGAGGAGCCCCGTTTCCCCCTCGTAGCTCGAGATGAGGGATCCGTTCCCTGCTTCGTCGGGAAAGCGTTCCCGGCGTTCCCTTCGCATCTCAAGAGGAGGCCCTCTCAACAGGAACGGCGAGAGGAACTCCAGGGTCGTGCCACCATTCCAAGAGTCCCCCAGATGTCTCAGTCCATTGCAGAGGAACCTCTTTTCCCTTCACCGGCTCGTCTGTCATGCCGAGGATTGTCTCACACCAAGGTGGCACGTGGCACAGCCCTGTGGGAAAGCCTCGTGGGAAAGCCTCGAGGGACAGCCTCGAGGGAAAGCCACAGATCCCTTGATCCACGTGACAGGAAGTGTGACACTACTGCTGCAGCTCGGGAGAAAAGCGCACGTGCATGCCCCCACTCGAGAAGAGGCCTGACTCCCCTGGGGAGACTCAGAAGCACCCCAAGATCCATGGCAACACAGGAGAGGAATCCTCAGGTTCCGGCCCCGACTCCACACAAGGTCTTAGGCCCCGGCATGGACAGGAGAGGAATCCCGAGAGGGCCCCTAGCAACTCGCATGGGGACTGGCCTTTCCTGAGGCCACCAGAGCGGGTCCCTGAGGTTCAAGTCGTAACTCGAGAAGACCTGCCGCAACTCGAGAAAATCCAGGAGGTTCTCCCCTCCAGGCGAGATGAGGCCCATTTCCGCTGAGGCGTCTCGAGGCTGATCACACCTCACCTCTGGAACTTCGAAAGGTCCCTTCACACCCTTGGTGCAAATCAAGAAGTTCCCCGACCTAGCCGTCTCCACTTGAGAGGAAACACGAGGGTCCCGCCCACATCCAGAGGAGCCCCGTTTCCCCCTCGTAGCTCGAGATGAGGGATCCGTTCCCTGCTTCGTCGGGAAAGAGTTCCCTGCGTTCCCGTCGCATCTCAAGAGGAGGCCCTCTAAACAGGAACGGCGAGAGGAACTCCAGGGTCGTGCCACCATTCCAAGAGTCCCCCAGATGTCTCAGTCCATTCCAGAGGAACCTCTTTTCCCTTCACCGGCTCGTCTTTCACGCCGAGGTTCGACTCACACCAAGGTGGCACGTGGCACAGCCCTGTGGGAAAGCCTCGTGGGAAAGCATCGAGCAAAAGCCACGAGGGAAACCACAGATCCGTGGATCCACGTGACAGGAAGCATGACACTACTGCTGCAGCTCGGGAGGAAAGCGCACGTGCATGCCCCCACTCGAGACTAGGCCTGACTCCCCTGGGGATACTCAGAAGTACCCCAAGATCCATGGAAACACTGGAGAGGAATCCTCAGGTTCCGGCCCCGACTCCACACAAGGTCTTAGGCCCCGGCATGGACGGGAGAGGAATCCCGAGATGGCCCCTAGCAACTTGCACGAGGACTGGCCTTTCCTGAGGCCACAAGAGCGGGTCCCTGAGGTTCCCGTCGTAACTCGAGAAGACCTGCCACAACTCGAGAAAGTCCAGGAGGTTCTCCCCTCCAGGTGAGATGAGGCCCATTTCCGCTGAGGCGTCTCGAGGCTGATCACAGCTCACCTCTGGAACTTCGAAAGGGCCCTTCACACCCTTGGTGCAAATCAAGAAGTTCCCCGACATACCCGTCTCCACTTGAGAGGAAACACGTGGGTCCAGCCCACATCCAGAGGAGCCCCGTTTCCCCCTCGTAGCTCGAGATGAGGGATCCGTTCCCTGCTTCGTCGGGAAAGAGTTCCCGGCGTTCCCGTCGCATCTCAAGAGGAGGCCCTCTAAACAGGAACGGCGAGAGGAACTCCAGGGTCGTGCCACCATTCCAGGAGTCCCCCAGATGTCTCAGTCCATTGCAGAGGAACCTCTTTTCCCTTCACCGGTTCGTCTTTCACGCCGAGGATCGACTCACACCAAGGTGGCACGTGGCACAGCCCTGTGTGAAAACCTCGTGGGAAAGCCTCGAGGGATAGCCTCGAGGGAAAGCCACAGATCCCTTGATCCACGTGACAGGAAGCGTGACACTACTCCTGCAGCTCGGGAGAAAACCGCACGTGCATGCCCCCACTCGAGACGAGGCCTGACTCCCCTGGGGAGACTCAGAAGCACCCCAAGATCCATGGCAACACTGGAGAGGAATCCTCAGGTTCCGGCCCCGACTCCACACAAGGTCTTAGGCCCCGGCATGGACGGGAGAGGAATCCCTGAGGGCCCCTAGCAACTCGCATGGGGGCGGGCCTTTCCTGAGGCCACCAGAGCGGCTCCCTGAGGTCCAAGTCGTAACTCGAGAAGACCTTCCGCAACGCGAGAAAATCCAGGAGGTTCTCCCCTCCAGGCGAGATGAGGCCCATTTCCGCTGAGGAGACTCGAGGCTGATCACTCCTCACCTCTGGAACTTCGAAAGGGTCCTTCACACCCTTGGTGCAAATCAAGAAGTTCCCCGACATACCCGTCTCCACTCGAGAGGAAACAGGAGGGTCCGGCCCACATCCAGAGGAGCCCCGTTTCCGCCTCGTAGCTCGAGATGAGGGATCCTTTCCCTGCTTGTTGGGCAAGAGTTCCAGGCGTTCCCATCGCATCTCCAGAGGAGGACCTCTCAACAGGAACCCCGAGAGGAACTCTAGGGTCGTGTCACCATTCCAAGAGTACCCCAGATGTCTCAGTCCATTCCAGAGGAACCTCTTTTCCCTTCACCGGCTCGTCGTTCATGCCGAGGATCGACTCACACCAAGGTGGCACGTGGCACAGCCCTGTGGGATAACCTCGTGGGAAAGCCTCGAGGGAATCCACAGATCCCTTGATCTACGTGACAGGAAGCGTGACACTACTGCTACAGCTCGGGAGGAAAGCGCACGTGCATGCCCCCACTCGAGACGAGGCCTGACTCCCCTGGGGAGACTCAGAAGCACCCCAAGATCCATGGAAACACTGGAGAGGAATCCTCAGGTTGCGGCCCCGACTCCACACAAGGTCTTAGGCCCCGGCATGGGCGGGAGAGGAATCCCGAGATGGCCCCTAGCAACTCGCACAGGGACTGGCCTTTCCTGAGGCCACCAGAGCGGGTCCCTGAGGTTCCCGTCGTAACTCGAGAAGACCTGCCACAACTCGAGAAAGTCCAGGAGGTTCTCCCCTCCAGGTGAGATGAGGCCCATTTCCGCTGAGGCGTCTCGAGGCTGATCACAGCTCACCTCTGGAACTTCGAAAGGGCCCTTCACACCCTTGGTGCAAATCAAGAAGTTCCCCGACATACCCGTCTCCACTTGAGAGGAAACACGTGGGTCCAGCCCACATCCAGAGGAGACCCGTTTCCCCCTCGTAGCTCGAGATGAGGGATCCGTTCCCTGCTTCGTCGGGAAAGAGTTCCCGGCGTTCCCTTCGCATCTCAAGAGGAGGCCCTCTCAACAGGAACGGCGAGAGGAACTCCAGGGTCGTGCCACCATTCCAGGAGTCCCCCAGATGTCTCAGTCCATTCCAGAGGAACCTCTTTTCCCTTCACCGGTTCGTCTTTCACGCCGAGGATCGACTCACACCAAGGTGGCACGTGGCACAGCCCTGTGTGAAAACCTCGTGGGAAAGCCTCGAGGGACAGCCTCGAGGGAAAGCCACAGATCCCTTGATCCACGTGACAGGAAGCGTGACACTACTGCTGCAGCTCGGGAGAAAAGCGCACGTGCATGCCCCCACTCGAGACGAGGCCTGACTCCCCTGGGGAGACTCAGAAGCACCCCAAGATCCATGGCAACACTGGAGAGGAATCCTCAGGTTCCGGCCCCGACTCCACACAAGGTCTTAGGCCCCGGCATGGACGGGAGAGGAATCCCTGAGGGCCCCTAGCAACTCGCATGGGGGCGGGCCTTTCCTGAGGCCACCAGAGCGGCTCCCTGAGGTCCAAGTCGTAACTCGAGAAGACCTTCCGCAACGCGAGAAAATCCAGGAGGTTCTCCCCTCCAGGCGAGATGAGGCCCATTTCCGCTGAGGAGACTCGAGGCTGATCACTCCTCACCTCTGGAACTTCGAAAGGGTCCTTCACACCCATGGTGCAAATCAAGAAGTTCCCCGACATACCCGTCTCCACTCGAGAGGAAACAGGAGGGTCCCGCCCACATCCAGAGGAGCCCCGTTTCCGCCTCGTAGCTCGAGATGAGGGATCCTTTCCCTGCTTGTTGGGCAAGAGTTCCAGGCGTTCCCATCGCATCTCCAGAGGAGGACCTCTCAACAGGAACCCCGAGAGGAACTCTAGGGTCGTGTCACCATTCCAAGAGTACCCCAGATGTCTCAGTCCATTCCAGAGGAACCTCTTTTCCCTTCACCGGCTCGTCGTTCATGCCGAGGATCGACTCACACCAAGGTGGCACGTGGCACAGCCCTGTGGGATAACCTCGTGGGAAAGCCTCGAGGGAATCCACAGATCCCTTGATCTACGTGACAGGAAGCGTGACACTACTGCTACAGCTCGGGAGGAAAGCGCACGTGCATGCCCCCACTCGAGACGAGGCCTGACTCCCCTGGGGAGACTCAGAAGCACCCCAAGATCCATGGAAACACTGGAGAGGAATCCTCAGGTTCCGGCCCCGACTCCACACAAGGTCTTAGGCCCCGGCATGGACGGGAGAGGAATCCCGAGAGGGCCCCTAGCAACTCGCATGGGGATTGGCCTTTCCTGAGGCCACCAGAGCGGGTCCCTGAGGTCCCCGTGGTAACTCGAGAAGACCTGCCGCAACTCGAGAAAATCCAGGAGGTTCTCCCTTCCATGCGAGATGAGGCCCATTTCCGCTGAGGCGTCTCGAGGCTGATCACACCTCACCTCTGGAACTTCAAAAGGGCCCTTCACACCCTTGGTGCAAATCAAGAAGTTCCCCGACATACCCGTCTCCACTTGAGAGGAAACACGAGGGTCCAGCCCACATCCAGAGGAGCCCCGTTTCCCCCTCGTAGCTCGAGATGAGGGATCCGTTCCCTGCTTCGTCGGGAAAGAGTTCCCTGCGTTCCCGTCGCATCTCAAGAGGAGGCCCTCTAAACAGGAACGGCGAGAGGAACTCCAGGGTCGTGCCACCATTCCAAGAGTCCCCCAGATGTCTCAGTCCATTCCAGAGGAACCTCTTTTCCCTTCACCGGCTCGTCTTTCACGCCGAGGTTCGACTCACACCAAGGTGGCACGTGGCACAGCCCTGTGGGAAAGCCTCGTGGGAAAGCATCGAGCAAAAGCCACGAGGGAAACCACAGATCCGTGGATCCACGTGACAGGAAGCATGACACTACTGCTGCAGCTCGGGAGGAAAGCGCACGTGCATGCCCCCACTCGAGACGAGGCCTGACTCCCCTGGGGAGACTCAGAAGCACCCCAAGATCCATGGCAACACTGGAGAGGAATCCTCAGGTTCCGGCCCCGACTCCACACAAGGACTGAGGCCCCGGCATGGACGGGAGAGGAATCCCGAGAGGTCCCCTAGCAACTCGCATGGGGACTGGCCTTTCCTGAGGCCACCAGAGCGGGTCCCTGAGGTCCCCGTCGTAACTCGAGAAGACCTGCCGCAACTCGAGAAAATCCAGGAGGTTCTCCCCTCCAGGCGAGATGAGGCCCATTTCCGCTGAGGCGTCTCGAGGCTGATCACACCTCACCTCTGGAACTTCGAAAGGGTCTTCACACCCTTGGTGCAAATCAAGAAGTTCCCCGACCTAGCCGTCTCCACTCGAGAGGAATCACGAGGGTCCCGCCCACATCCAGAGGAGCCCCGTTTCCCCCTCGTAGCTCGAGATGAGGGATCCGTTCCCTGCTTCGTCGGGAAAGCGTTCCCGGCGTTCCCTTCGCATCTCAAGAGGAGGCCCTCTCAACAGGAACGGCGAGAGGAACTCCAGGGTCGTGCCACCATTCCAAGAGTCCCCCAGATGTCTCAGTCCATTGCAGAGGAACCTCTTTTCCCTTCACCGGCTCGTCTGTCATGCCGAGGATTGTCTCACACCAAGGTGGCACGTGGCACAGCCCTGTGGGAAAGCCTCGTGGGAAAGCCTCGAGGGACAGCCTCGAGGGAAAGCCACAGATCCCTTGATCCACGTGACAGGAAGTGTGACACTACTGCTGCAGCTCGGGAGAAAAGCGCACGTGCATGCCCCCACTCGAGAAGAGGCCTGACTCCCCTGGGGAGACTCAGAAGCACCCCAAGATCCATGGCAACACAGGAGAGGAATCCTCAGGTTCCGGCCCCGACTCCACACAAGGTCTTAGGCCCCGGCATGGACAGGAGAGGAATCCCGAGAGGGCCCCTAGCAACTCGCATGGGGACTGGCCTTTCCTGAGGCCACCAGAGCGGGTCCCTGAGGTTCAAGTCGTAACTCGAGAAGACCTGCCGCAACTCGAGAAAATCCAGGAGGTTCTCCCCTCCAGGCGAGATGAGGCCCATTTCCGCTGAGGCGTCTCGAGGCTGATCACACCTCACCTCTGGAACTTCGAAAGGTCCCTTCACACCCTTGGTGCAAATCAAGAAGTTCCCCGACCTAGCCGTCTCCACTTGAGAGGAAACACGAGGGTCCCGCCCACATCCAGAGGAGCCCCGTTTCCCCCTCGTAGCTCGAGATGAGGGATCCGTTCCCTGCTTCGTCGGGAAAGAGTTCCCTGCGTTCCCGTCGCATCTCAAGAGGAGGCCCTCTAAACAGGAACGGCGAGAGGAACTCCAGGGTCGTGCCACCATTCCAAGAGTCCCCCAGATGTCTCAGTCCATTCCAGAGGAACCTCTTTTCCCTTCACCGGCTCGTCTTTCACGCCGAGGTTCGACTCACACCAAGGTGGCACGTGGCACAGCCCTGTGGGAAAGCCTCGTGGGAAAGCATCGAGCAAAAGCCACGAGGGAAACCACAGATCCGTGGATCCACGTGACAGGAAGCATGACACTACTGCTGCAGCTCGGGAGGAAAGCGCACGTGCATGCCCCCACTCGAGACTAGGCCTGACTCCCCTGGGGATACTCAGAAGTACCCCAAGATCCATGGAAACACTGGAGAGGAATCCTCAGGTTCCGGCCCCGACTCCACACAAGGTCTTAGGCCCCGGCATGGACGGGAGAGGAATCCCGAGATGGCCCCTAGCAACTTGCACGAGGACTGGCCTTTCCTGAGGCCACAAGAGCGGGTCCCTGAGGTTCCCGTCGTAACTCGAGAAGACCTGCCACAACTCGAGAAAGTCCAGGAGGTTCTCCCCTCCAGGTGAGATGAGGCCCATTTCCGCTGAGGCGTCTCGAGGCTGATCACAGCTCACCTCTGGAACTTCGAAAGGGCCCTTCACACCCTTGGTGCAAATCAAGAAGTTCCCCGACATACCCGTCTCCACTTGAGAGGAAACACGTGGGTCCAGCCCACATCCAGAGGAGCCCCGTTTCCCCCTCGTAGCTCGAGATGAGGGATCCGTTCCCTGCTTCGTCGGGAAAGAGTTCCCGGCGTTCCCGTCGCATCTCAAGAGGAGGCCCTCTAAACAGGAACGGCGAGAGGAACTCCAGGGTCGTGCCACCATTCCAGGAGTCCCCCAGATGTCTCAGTCCATTGCAGAGGAACCTCTTTTCCCTTCACCGGTTCGTCTTTCACGCCGAGGATCGACTCACACCAAGGTGGCACGTGGCACAGCCCTGTGTGAAAACCTCGTGGGAAAGCCTCGAGGGATAGCCTCGAGGGAAAGCCACAGATCCCTTGATCCACGTGACAGGAAGCGTGACACTACTCCTGCAGCTCGGGAGAAAACCGCACGTGCATGCCCCCACTCGAGACGAGGCCTGACTCCCCTGGGGAGACTCAGAAGCACCCCAAGATCCATGGCAACACTGGAGAGGAATCCTCAGGTTCCGGCCCCGACTCCACACAAGGTCTTAGGCCCCGGCATGGACGGGAGAGGAATCCCTGAGGGCCCCTAGCAACTCGCATGGGGGCGGGCCTTTCCTGAGGCCACCAGAGCGGCTCCCTGAGGTCCAAGTCGTAACTCGAGAAGACCTTCCGCAACGCGAGAAAATCCAGGAGGTTCTCCCCTCCAGGCGAGATGAGGCCCATTTCCGCTGAGGAGACTCGAGGCTGATCACTCCTCACCTCTGGAACTTCGAAAGGGTCCTTCACACCCTTGGTGCAAATCAAGAAGTTCCCCGACATACCCGTCTCCACTCGAGAGGAAACAGGAGGGTCCGGCCCACATCCAGAGGAGCCCCGTTTCCGCCTCGTAGCTCGAGATGAGGGATCCTTTCCCTGCTTGTTGGGCAAGAGTTCCAGGCGTTCCCATCGCATCTCCAGAGGAGGACCTCTCAACAGGAACCCCGAGAGGAACTCTAGGGTCGTGTCACCATTCCAAGAGTACCCCAGATGTCTCAGTCCATTCCAGAGGAACCTCTTTTCCCTTCACCGGCTCGTCGTTCATGCCGAGGATCGACTCACACCAAGGTGGCACGTGGCACAGCCCTGTGGGATAACCTCGTGGGAAAGCCTCGAGGGAATCCACAGATCCCTTGATCTACGTGACAGGAAGCGTGACACTACTGCTACAGCTCGGGAGGAAAGCGCACGTGCATGCCCCCACTCGAGACGAGGCCTGACTCCCCTGGGGAGACTCAGAAGCACCCCAAGATCCATGGAAACACTGGAGAGGAATCCTCAGGTTGCGGCCCCGACTCCACACAAGGTCTTAGGCCCCGGCATGGGCGGGAGAGGAATCCCGAGATGGCCCCTAGCAACTCGCACAGGGACTGGCCTTTCCTGAGGCCACCAGAGCGGGTCCCTGAGGTTCCCGTCGTAACTCGAGAAGACCTGCCACAACTCGAGAAAGTCCAGGAGGTTCTCCCCTCCAGGTGAGATGAGGCCCATTTCCGCTGAGGCGTCTCGAGGCTGATCACAGCTCACCTCTGGAACTTCGAAAGGGCCCTTCACACCCTTGGTGCAAATCAAGAAGTTCCCCGACATACCCGTCTCCACTTGAGAGGAAACACGTGGGTCCAGCCCACATCCAGAGGAGACCCGTTTCCCCCTCGTAGCTCGAGATGAGGGATCCGTTCCCTGCTTCGTCGGGAAAGAGTTCCCGGCGTTCCCTTCGCATCTCAAGAGGAGGCCCTCTCAACAGGAACGGCGAGAGGAACTCCAGGGTCGTGCCACCATTCCAGGAGTCCCCCAGATGTCTCAGTCCATTGCAGAGGAACCTCTTTTCCCTTCACCGGTTCGTCTTTCACGCCGAGGATCGACTCACACCAAGGTGGCACGTGGCACAGCCCTGTGTGAAAACCTCGTGGGAAAGCCTCGAGGGACAGCCTCGAGGGAAAGCCACAGATCCCTTGATCCACGTGACAGGAAGCGTGACACTACTGCTGCAGCTCGGGAGAAAAGCGCACGTGCATGCCCCCACTCGAGACGAGGCCTGACTCCCCTGGGGAGACTCAGAAGCACCCCAAGATCCATGGCAACACTGGAGAGGAATCCTCAGGTTCCGGCCCCGACTCCACACAAGGTCTTAGGCCCCGGCATGGACGGGAGAGGAATCCCTGAGGGCCCCTAGCAACTCGCATGGGGGCGGGCCTTTCCTGAGGCCACCAGAGCGGCTCCCTGAGGTCCAAGTCGTAACTCGAGAAGACCTTCCGCAACGCGAGAAAATCCAGGAGGTTCTCCCCTCCAGGCGAGATGAGGCCCATTTCCGCTGAGGAGACTCGAGGCTGATCACTCCTCACCTCTGGAACTTCGAAAGGGTCCTTCACACCCATGGTGCAAATCAAGAAGTTCCCCGACATACCCGTCTCCACTCGAGAGGAAACAGGAGGGTCCCGCCCACATCCAGAGGAGCCCCGTTTCCGCCTCGTAGCTCGAGATGAGGGATCCTTTCCCTGCTTGTTGGGCAAGAGTTCCAGGCGTTCCCATCGCATCTCCAGAGGAGGACCTCTCAACAGGAACCCCGAGAGGAACTCTAGGGTCGTGTCACCATTCCAAGAGTACCCCAGATGTCTCAGTCCATTCCAGAGGAACCTCTTTTCCCTTCACCGGCTCGTCGTTCATGCCGAGGATCGACTCACACCAAGGTGGCACGTGGCACAGCCCTGTGGGATAACCTCGTGGGAAAGCCTCGAGGGAATCCACAGATCCCTTGATCTACGTGACAGGAAGCGTGACACTACTGCTACAGCTCGGGAGGAAAGCGCACGTGCATGCCCCCACTCGAGACGAGGCCTGACTCCCCTGGGGAGACTCAGAAGCACCCCAAGATCCATGGAAACACTGGAGAGGAATCCTCAGGTTCCGGCCCCGACTCCACACAAGGTCTTAGGCCCCGGCATGGACGGGAGAGGAATCCCGAGAGGGCCCCTAGCAACTCGCATGGGGATTGGCCTTTCCTGAGGCCACCAGAGCGGGTCCCTGAGGTCCCCGTGGTAACTCGAGAAGACCTGCCGCAACTCGAGAAAATCCAGGAGGTTCTCCCTTCCATGCGAGATGAGGCCCATTTCCGCTGAGGCGTCTCGAGGCTGATCACACCTCACCTCTGGAACTTCAAAAGGGCCCTTCACACCCTTGGTGCAAATCAAGAAGTTCCCCGACATACCCGTCTCCACTTGAGAGGAAACACGAGGGTCCAGCCCACATCCAGAGGAGCCCCGTTTCCCCCTCGTAGCTCGAGATGAGGGATCCGTTCCCTGCTTCGTCGGGAAAGCGTTCCCGGCGTTCCCTTCGCATCTCAAGAGGAGGCCCTCTCAACAGGAACGGCGAGAGGAACTCCAGGGTCGTGCCACCATTCCAAGAGTCCCCCAGATGTCTCAGTCCATTGCAGAGGAACCTCTTTTCCCTTCACCGGCTCGTCTGTCATGCCGAGGATTGTCTCACACCAAGGTGGCACGTGGCACAGCCCTGTGGGAAAGCCTCGTGGGAAAGCCTCGAGGGACAGCCTCGAGGGAAAGCCACAGATCCCTTGATCCACGTGACAGGAAGTGTGACACTACTGCTGCAGCTCGGGAGAAAAGCGCACGTGCATGCCCCCACTCGAGAAGAGGCCTGACTCCCCTGGGGAGACTCAGAAGCACCCCAAGATCCATGGCAACACAGGAGAGGAATCCTCAGGTTCCGGCCCCGACTCCACACAAGGTCTTAGGCCCCGGCATGGACAGGAGAGGAATCCCGAGAGGGCCCCTAGCAACTCGCATGGGGACTGGCCTTTCCTGAGGCCACCAGAGCGGGTCCCTGAGGTCCAAGTCGTAACTCGAGAAGACCTGCCGCAACTCGAGAAAATCCAGGAGGTTCTCCCCTCCAGGCGAGATGAGGCCCATTTCCGCTGAGGCGTCTCGAGGCTGATCACACCTCACCTCTGGAACTTCGAAAGGTCCCTTCACACCCTTGGTGCAAATCAAGAAGTTCCCCGACCTAGCCGTCTCCACTTGAGAGGAAACACGAGGGTCCCGCCCACATCCAGAGGAGCCCCGTTTCCCCCTCGTAGCTCGAGATGAGGGATCCGTTCCCTGCTTCGTCGGGAAAGAGTTCCCTGCGTTCCCGTCGCATCTCAAGAGGAGGCCCTCTAAACAGGAACGGCGAGAGGAACTCCAGGGTCGTGCCACCATTCCAAGAGTCCCCCAGATGTCTCAGTCCATTCCAGAGGAACCTCTTTTCCCTTCACCGGCTCGTCTTTCACGCCGAGGTTCGACTCACACCAAGGTGGCACGTGGCACAGCCCTGTGGGAAAGCCTCGTGGGAAAGCATCGAGCAAAAGCCACGAGGGAAACCACAGATCCGTGGATCCACGTGACAGGAAGCATGACACTACTGCTGCAGCTCGGGAGGAAAGCGCACGTGCATGCCCCCACTCGAGACTAGGCCTGACTCCCCTGGGGATACTCAGAAGTACCCCAAGATCCATGGAAACACTGGAGAGGAATCCTCAGGTTCCGGCCCCGACTCCACACAAGGTCTTAGGCCCCGGCATGGACGGGAGAGGAATCCCGAGATGGCCCCTAGCA
Source organism: Budorcas taxicolor (assembly GCF_023091745.1). NCBI lineage: Eukaryota > Metazoa > Chordata > Mammalia > Artiodactyla > Bovidae > Budorcas > Budorcas taxicolor. The sequence goes on along the minus strand of NW_026291934.1, from coordinate 35,352 downwards.
ACTTGCACGAGGACTGGCCTTTCCTGAGGCCACAAGAGCGGGTCCCTGAGGTTCCTGTCGTAACTCGAGAAGACCTGCCACAACTCGAGAAAGTCCAGGAGGTTCTCCCCTCCAGGTGAGATGAGGCCCATTTCCGCTGAGGCGTCTCGAGGCTGATCACAGCTCACCTCTGGAACTTCGAAAGGGCCCTTCACACCCTTGGTGCAAATCAAGAAGTTCCCCGACATACCCGTCTCCACTTGAGAGGAAACACGTGGGTCCAGCCCACATCCAGAGGAGCCCCGTTTCCCCCTCGTAGCTCGAGATGAGGGATCCGTTCCCTGCTTCGTCGGGAAAGAGTTCCCGGCGTTCCCGTCGCATCTCAAGAGGAGGCCCTCTAAACAGGAACGGCGAGAGGAACTCCAGGGTCGTGCCACCATTCCAGGAGTCCCCCAGATGTCTCAGTCCATTGCAGAGGAACCTCTTTTCCCTTCACCGGTTCGTCTTTCACGCGAGGATCGACTCACACCAAGGTGGCACGTGGCACAGCCCTGTGTGAAAACCTCGTGGGAAAGCCTCGAGGGATAGCCTCGAGGGAAAGCCACAGATCCCTTGATCCACGTGACAGGAAGCGTGACACTACTCCTGCAGCTCGGGAGAAAACCGCACGTGCATGCCCCCACTCGAGACGAGGCCTGACTCCCCTGGGGAGACTCAGAAGCACCCCAAGATCCATGGCAACACTGGAGAGGAATCCTCAGGTTCCGGCCCCGACTCCACACAAGGTCTTAGGCCCCGGCATGGACGGGAGAGGAATCCCTGAGGGCCCCTAGCAACTCGCATGGGGGCGGGCCTTTCCTGAGGCCACCAGAGCGGCTCCCTGAGGTCCAAGTCGTAACTCGAGAAGACCTTCCGCAACGCGAGAAAATCCAGGAGGTTCTCCCCTCCAGGCGAGATGAGGCCCATTTCCGCTGAGGAGACTCGAGGCTGATCACTCCTCACCTCTGGAACTTCGAAAGGGTCCTTCACACCCTTGGTGCAAATCAAGAAGTTCCCCGACATACCCGTCTCCACTCGAGAGGAAACAGGAGGGTCCGGCCCACATCCAGAGGAGCCCCGTTTCCGCCTCGTAGCTCGAGATGAGGGATCCTTTCCCTGCTTGTTGGGCAAGAGTTCCAGGCGTTCCCATCGCATCTCCAGAGGAGGACCTCTCAACAGGAACCCCGAGAGGAACTCTAGGGTCGTGTCACCATTCCAAGAGTACCCCAGATGTCTCAGTCCATTCCAGAGGAACCTCTTTTCCCTTCACCGGCTCGTCGTTCATGCCGAGGATCGACTCACACCAAGGTGGCACGTGGCACAGCCCTGTGGGATAACCTCGTGGGAAAGCCTCGAGGGAATCCACAGATCCCTTGATCTACGTGACAGGAAGCGTGACACTACTGCTACAGCTCGGGAGGAAAGCGCACGTGCATGCCCCCACTCGAGACGAGGCCTGACTCCCCTGGGGAGACTCAGAAGCACCCCAAGATCCATGGAAACACTGGAGAGGAATCCTCAGGTTGCGGCCCCGACTCCACACAAGGTCTTAGGCCCCGGCATGGGCGGGAGAGGAATCCCGAGATGGCCCCTAGCAACTCGCACAGGGACTGGCCTTTCCTGAGGCCACCAGAGCGGATCCCTGAGGTTCCCGTCGTAACTCGAGAAGACCTGCCACAACTCGAGAAAGTCCAGGAGGTTCTCCCCTCCAGGTGAGATGAGGCCCATTTCCGCTGAGGCGTCTCGAGGCTGATCACAGCTCACCTCTGGAACTTCGAAAGGGCCCTTCACACCCTTGGTGCAAATCAAGAAGTTCCCCGACATACCCGTCTCCACTTGAGAGGAAACACGTGGGTCCAGCCCACATCCAGAGGAGACCCGTTTCCCCCTCGTAGCTCGAGATGAGGGATCCGTTCCCTGCTTCGTCGGGAAAGAGTTCCCGGCGTTCCCTTCGCATCTCAAGAGGAGGCCCTCTCAACAGGAACGGCGAGAGGAACTCCAGGGTCGTGCCACCATTCCAGGAGTCCCCCAGATGTCTCAGTCCATTGCAGAGGAACCTCTTTTCCCTTCACCGGTTCGTCTTTCACGCCGAGGATCGACTCACACCAAGGTGGCACGTGGCACAGCCCTGTGTGAAAACCTCGTGGGAAAGCCTCGAGGGACAGCCTCGAGGGAAAGCCACAGATCCCTTGATCCACGTGACAGGAAGCGTGACACTACTGCTGCAGCTCGGGAGAAAAGCGCACGTGCATGCCCCCACTCGAGACGAGGCCTGACTCCCCTGGGGAGACTCAGAAGCACCCCAAGATCCATGGCAACACTGGAGAGGAATCCTCAGGTTCCGGCCCCGACTCCACACAAGGTCTTAGGCCCCGGCATGGACGGGAGAGGAATCCCTGAGGGCCCCTAGCAACTCGCATGGGGGCGGGCCTTTCCTGAGGCCACCAGAGCGGCTCCCTGAGGTCCAAGTCGTAACTCGAGAAGACCTTCCGCAACGCGAGAAAATCCAGGAGGTTCTCCCCTCCAGGCGAGATGAGGCCCATTTCCGCTGAGGAGACTCGAGGCTGATCACTCCTCACCTCTGGAACTTCGAAAGGGTCCTTCACACCCTTGGTGCAAATCAAGAAGTTCCCCGACATACCCGTCTCCACTCGAGAGGAAACAGGAGGGTCCCGCCCACATCCAGAGGAGCCCCGTTTCCGCCTCGTAGCTCGAGATGAGGGATCCTTTCCCTGCTTGTTGGGCAAGAGTTCCAGGCGTTCCCATCGCATCTCCAGAGGAGGACCTCTCAACAGGAACCCCGAGAGGAACTCTAGGGTCGTGTCACCATTCCAAGAGTACCCCAGATGTCTCAGTCCATTCCAGAGGAACCTCTTTTCCCTTCACCGGCTCGTCGTTCATGCCGAGGATCGACTCACACCAAGGTGGCACGTGGCACAGCCCTGTGGGATAACCTCGTGGGAAAGCCTCGAGGGAATCCACAGATCCCTTGATCTACGTGACAGGAAGCGTGACACTACTGCTACAGCTCGGGAGGAAAGCGCACGTGCATGCCCCCACTCGAGACGAGGCCTGACTCCCCTGGGGAGACTCAGAAGCACCCCAAGATCCATGGAAACACTGGAGAGGAATCCTCAGGTTCCGGCCCCGACTCCACACAAGGTCTTAGGCCCCGGCATGGACGGGAGAGGAATCCCGAGAGGGCCCCTAGCAACTCGCATGGGGATTGGCCTTTCCTGAGGCCACCAGAGCGGGTCCCTGAGGTCCCCGTGGTAACTCCAGAAGACCTGCCGCAACTCGAGAAAATCCAGGAGGTTCTCCCTTCCATGCGAGATGAGGCCCATTTCCGCTGAGGCGTCTCGAGGCTGATCACACCTCACCTCTGGAACTTCAAAAGGGCCCTTCACACCCTTGGTGCAAATCAAGAAGTTCCCCGACATACCCGTCTCCACTTGAGAGGAAACACGAGGGTCCAGCCCACATCCAGAGGAGCCCCGTTTCCCCCTCGTAGCTCGAGATGAGGGATCCGTTCCCTGCTTCGTCGGGAAAGCGTTCCCGGCGTTCCCTTCGCATCTCAAGAGGAGGCCCTCTCAACAGGAACGGCGAGAGGAACTCCAGGGTCGTGCCACCATTCCAAGAGTCCCCCAGATGTCTCAGTCCATTGCAGAGGAACCTCTTTTCCCTTCACCGGCTCGTCTGTCATGCCGAGGATTGTCTCACACCAAGGTGGCACGTGGCACAGCCCTGTGGGAAAGCCTCGTGGGAAAGCCTCGAGGGACAGCCTCGAGGGAAAGCCACAGATCCCTTGATCCACGTGACAGGAAGTGTGACACTACTGCTGCAGCTCGGGAGAAAAGCGCACGTGCATGCCCCCACTCGAGAAGAGGCCTGACTCCCCTGGGGAGACTCAGAAGCACCCCAAGATCCATGGCAACACAGGAGATGAATCCTCAGGTTCCGGCCCCGACTCCACACAAGGTCTTAGGCCCCGGCATGGACAGGAGAGGAATCCCGAGAGGGCCCCTAGCAACTCGCATGGGGACTGGCCTTTCCTGAGGCCACCAGAGCGGGTCCCTGAGGTCCAAGTCGTAACTCGAGATGACCTGCCGCAACTCGAGAAAATCCAGGAGGTTCTCCCCTCCAGGCGAGATGAGGCCCATTTCCGCTGAGGCGTCTCGAGGCTGATCACACCTCACCTCTGGAACTTCGAAAGGTCCCTTCACACCCTTGGTGCAAATCAAGAAGTTCCCCGACCTAGCCGTCTCCACTTGAGAGGAAACACGAGGGTCCCGCCCACATCCAGAGGAGCCCCGTTTCCCCCTCGTAGCTCGAGATGAGGGATCCGTTCCCTGCTTCGTCGGGAAAGAGTTCCCTGCGTTCCCGTCGCATCTCAAGAGGAGGCCCTCTAAACAGGAACGGCGAGAGGAACTCCAGGGTCGTGCCACCATTCCAAGAGTCCCCCAGATGTCTCAGTCCATTCCAGAGGAACCTCTTTTCCCTTCACCGGCTCGTCTTTCACGCCGAGGTTCGACTCACACCAAGGTGGCACGTGGCACAGCCCTGTGGGAAAGCCTCGTGGGAAAGCATCGAGCAAAAGCCACGAGGGAAACCACAGATCCGTGGATCCACGTGACAGGAAGCATGACACTACTGCTGCAGCTCGGGAGGAAAGCGCACGTGCATGCCCCCACTCGAGACTAGGCCTGACTCCCCTGGGGATACTCAGAAGTACCCCAAGATCCATGGAAACACTGGAGAGGAATCCTCAGGTTCCGGCCCCGACTCCACACAAGGTCTTAGGCCCCGGCATGGACGGGAGAGGAATCCCGAGATGGCCCCTAGCAACTTGCACGAGGACTGGCCTTTCCTGAGGCCACAAGAGCGGGTCCCTGAGGTTCCCGTCGTAACTCGAGAAGACCTGCCACAACTCGAGAAAGTCCAGGAGGTTCTCCCCTCCAGGTGAGATGAGGCCCATTTCCGCTGAGGCGTCTCGAGGCTGATCACAGCTCACCTCTGGAACTTCGAAAGGGCCCTTCACACCCTTGGTGCAAATCAAGAAGTTCCCCGACATACCCGTCTCCACTTGAGAGGAAACACGTGGGTCCAGCCCACATCCAGAGGAGCCCCGTTTCCCCCTCGTAGCTCGAGATGAGGGATCCGTTCCCTGCTTCGTCGGGAAAGAGTTCCCGGCGTTCCCGTCGCATCTCAAGAGGAGGCCCTCTAAACAGGAACGGCGAGAGGAACTCCAGGATCGTGCCACCATTCCAGGAGTCCCCCAGATGTCTCAGTCCATTGCAGAGGAACCTCTTTTCCCTTCACCGGTTCGTCTTTCACGCCGAGGATCGACTCACACCAAGGTGGCACGTGGCACAGCCCTGTGTGAAAACCTCGTGGGAAAGCCTCGAGGGATAGCCTCGAGGGAAAGCCACAGATCCCTTGATCCACGTGACAGGAAGCGTGACACTACTCCTGCAGCTCGGGAGAAAACCGCACGTGCATGCCCCCACTCGAGACGAGGCCTGACTCCCCTGGGGAGACTCAGAAGCACCCCAAGATCCATGGCAACACTGGAGAGGAATCCTCAGGTTCCGGCCCCGACTCCACACAAGGTCTTAGGCCCCGGCATGGACGGGAGAGGAATCCCTGAGGGCCCCTAGCAACTCGCATGGGGGCGGGCCTTTCCTGAGGCCACCAGAGCGGCTCCCTGAGGTCCAAGTCGTAACTCGAGAAGACCTTCCGCAACGCGAGAAAATCCAGGAGGTTCTCCCCTCCAGGCGAGATGAGGCCCATTTCCGCTGAGGAGACTCGAGGCTGATCACTCCTCACCTCTGGAACTTCGAAAGGGTCCTTCACACCCTTGGTGCAAATCAAGAAGTTCCCCGACATACCCGTCTCCACTCGAGAGGAAACAGGAGGGTCCGGCCCACATCCAGAGGAGCCCCGTTTCCGCCTCGTAGCTCGAGAGAAGGGATCCTTTCCCTGCTTGTTGGGCAAGAGTTCCAGGCGTTCCCATCGCATCTCCAGAGGAGGACCTCTCAACAGGAACCCCGAGAGGAACTCTAGGGTCGTGTCACCATTCCAAGAGTACCCCAGATGTCTCAGTCCATTCCAGAGGAACCTCTTTTCCCTTCACCGGCTCGTCGTTCATGCCGAGGATCGACTCACACCAAGGTGGCACGTGGCACAGCCCTGTGGGATAACCTCGTGGGAAAGCCTCGAGGGAATCCACAGATCCCTTGATCTACGTGACAGGAAGCGTGACACTACTGCTACAGCTCGGGAGGAAAGCGCACGTGCATGCCCCCACTCGAGACGAGGCCTGACTCCCCTGGGGAGACTCAGAAGCACCCCAAGATCCATGGAAACACTGGAGAGGAATCCTCAGGTTGCGGCCCCGACTCCACACAAGGTCTTAGGCCCCGGCATGGGCGGGAGAGGAATCCCGAGATGGCCCCTAGCAACTCGCACAGGGACTGGCCTTTCCTGAGGCCACCAGAGCGGGTCCCTGAGGTTCCCGTCGTAACTCGAGAAGACCTGCCACAACTCGAGAAAGTCCAGGAGGTTCTCCCCTCCAGGTGAGATGAGGCCCATTTCCGCTGAGGCGTCTCGAGGCTGATCACAGCTCACCTCTGGAACTTCGAAAGGGCCCTTCACACCCTTGGTGCAAATCAAGAAGTTCCCCGACATACCCGTCTCCACTTGAGAGGAAACACGTGGGTCCAGCCCACATCCAGAGGAGACCCGTTTCCCCCTCGTAGCTCGAGATGAGGGATCCGTTCCCTGCTTCGTCGGGAAAGAGTTCCCGGCGTTCCCTTCGCATCTCAAGAGGAGGCCCTCTCAACAGGAACGGCGAGAGGAACTCCAGGGTCGTGCCACCATTCCAGGAGTCCCCCAGATGTCTCAGTCCATTCCAGAGGAACCTCTTTTCCCTTCACCGGTTCGTCTTTCACGCCGAGGATCGACTCACACCAAGGTGGCACGTGGCACAGCCCTGTGTGAAAACCTCGTGGGAAAGCCTCGAGGGACAGCCTCGAGGGAAAGCCACAGATCCCTTGATCCACGTGACAGGAAGCGTGACACTACTGCTGCAGCTCGGGAGAAAAGCGCACGTGCATGCCCCCACTCGAGACGAGGCCTGACTCCCCTGGGGAGACTCAGAAGCACCCCAAGATCCATGGCAACACTGGAGAGGAATCCTCAGGTTCCGGCCCCGATTCCACACAAGGTCTTAGGCCCCGGCATGGACGGGAGAGGAATCCCTGAGGGCCCCTAGCAACTCGCATGGGGGCGGGCCTTTCCTGAGGCCACCAGAGCGGCTCCCTGAGGTCCAAGTCGTAACTCGAGAAGACCTTCCGCAACGCGAGAAAATCCAGGAGGTTCTCCCCTCCAGGCGAGATGAGGCCCATTTCCGCTGAGGAGACTCGAGGCTGATCACTCCTCACCTCTGGAACTTCGAAAGGGTCCTTCACACCCTTGGTGCAAATCAAGAAGTTCCCCGACATACCCGTCTCCACTCGAGAGGAAACAGGAGGGTCCCGCCCACATCCAGAGGAGCCCCGTTTCCGCCTCGTAGCTCGAGATGAGGGATCCTTTCCCTGCTTGTTGGGCAAGAGTTCCAGGCGTTCCCATCGCATCTCCAGAGGAGGACCTCTCAACAGGAACCCCGAGAGGAACTCTAGGGTCGTGTCACCATTCCAAGAGTACCCCAGATGTCTCAGTCCATTCCAGAGGAACCTCTTTTCCCTTCACCGGCTCGTCGTTCATGCCGAGGATCGACTCACACCAAGGTGGCACGTGGCACAGCCCTGTGGGATAACCTCGTGGGAAAGCCTCGAGGGAATCCACAGATCCCTTGATCTACGTGACAGGAAGCGTGACACTACTGCTACAGCTCGGGAGGAAAGCGCACGTGCATGCCCCCACTCGAGACGAGGCCTGACTCCCCTGGGGAGACTCAGAAGCACCCCAAGATCCATGGAAACACTGGAGAGGAATCCTCAGGTTCCGGCCCCGACTCCACACAAGGTCTTAGGCCCCGGCATGGACGGGAGAGGAATCCCGAGAGGGCCCCTAGCAACTCGCATGGGGATTGGCCTTTCCTGAGGCCACCAGAGCGGGTCCCTGAGGTCCCCGTGGTAACTCGAGAAGACCTGCCGCAACTCGAGAAAATCCAGGAGGTTCTCCCTTCCATGCGAGATGAGGCCCATTTCCGCTGAGGCGTCTCGAGGCTGATCACACCTCACCTCTGGAACTTCAAAAGGGCCCTTCACACCCTTGGTGCAAATCAAGAAGTTCCCCGACATACCCGTCTCCACTTGAGAGGAAACACGAGGGTCCAGCCCACATCCAGAGGAGCCCCGTTTCCCCCTCGTAGCTCGAGATGAGGGATCCGTTCCCTGCTTCGTCGGGAAAGCGTTCCCGGCGTTCCCTTCGCATCTCAAGAGGAGGCCCTCTCAACAGGAACGGCGAGAGGAACTCCAGGGTCGTGCCACCATTCCAAGAGTCCCCCAGATGTCTCAGTCCATTGCAGAGGAACCTCTTTTCCCTTCACCGGCTCGTCTGTCATGCCGAGGATTGTCTCACACCAAGGTGGCACGTGGCACAGCCCTGTGGGAAAGCCTCGTGGGAAAGCCTCGAGGGACAGCCTCGAGGGAAAGCCACAGATCCCTTGATCCACGTGACAGGAAGTGTGACACTACTGCTGCAGCTCGGGAGAAAAGCGCACGTGCATGCCCCCACTCGAGAAGAGGCCTGACTCCCCTGGGGAGACTCAGAAGCACCCCAAGATCCATGGCAACACAGGAGAGGAATCCTCAGGTTCCGGCCCCGACTCCACACAAGGTCTTAGGCCCCGGCATGGACAGGAGAGGAATCCCGAGAGGGCCCCTAGCAATTCGCATGGGGACTGGCCTTTCCTGAGGCCACCAGAGCGGGTCCCTGAGGTCCAAGTCGTAACTCGAGAAGACCTGCCGCAACTCGAGAAAATCCAGGAGGTTCTCCCCTCCAGGCGAGATGAGGCCCATTTCCGCTGAGGCGTCTCGAGGCTGATCACACCTCACCTCTGGAACTTCGAAAGGTCCCTTCACACCCTTGGTGCAAATCAAGAAGTTCCCCGACCTAGCCGTCTCCACTTGAGAGGAAACACGAGGGTCCCGCCCACATCCAGAGGAGCCCCGTTCCCGCCTCGTAGCTCGAGATGAGGGATCCGTTCCCTGCTTCGTCGGGAAAGAGTTCCCTGCGTTCCCGTCGCATCTCAAGAGGAGGCCCTCTCAACAGGAACGGCGAGAGGAACTCCAGGGTCGTGCCACCATTCCAAGAGTCCCCCAGATGTCTCAGTCCATTCCAGAGGAACCTCTTTTCCCTTCACCGGCTCGTCTTTCACGCCGAGGTTCGACTCACACCAAGGTGGCACGTGGCACAGCCCTGTGGGAAAGCCTCGTGGGAAAGCATCGAGCAAAAGCCACGAGGGAAACCACAGATCCATGGATCCACGTGACAGGAAGCATGACACTACTGCTGCAGCTCGGGAGGAAAGCGCACGTGCATGCCCCCACTCGAGACTAGGCCTGACTCCCCTGGGGATACTCAGAAGTACCCCAAGATCCATGGAAACACTGGAGAGGAATCCTCAGGTTCCGGCCCCGACTCCACACAAGGTCTTAGGCCCCGGCATGGACGGGAGAGGAATCCCGAGATGGCCCCTAGCAACTTGCACGAGGACTGGCCTTTCCTGAGGCCACAAGAGCGGGTCCCTGAGGTTCCCGTCGTAACTCGAGAAGACCTGCCACAACTCGAGAAAGTCCAGGAGGTTCTCCCCTCCAGGTGAGATGAGGCCCATTTCCGCTGAGGCGTCTCGAGGCTGATCACAGCTCACCTCTGGAACTTCGAAAGGGCCCTTCACACCCTTGGTGCAAATCAAGAAGTTCCCCGACATACCCGTCTCCACTTGAGAGGAAACACGTGGGTCCAGCCCACATCCAGAGGAGCCCCGTTTCCCCCTCGTAGCTCGAGATGAGGGATCCGTTCCCTGCTTCGTCGGGAAAGAGTTCCCGGCGTTCCCGTCGCATCTCAAGAGGAGGCCCTCTAAACAGGAACGGCGAGAGGAACTCCAGGGTCGTGCCACCATTCCAGGAGTCCCCCAGATGTCTCAGTCCATTGCAGAGGAACCTCTTTTCCCTTCACCGGTTCGTCTTTCACGCCGAGGATCGACTCACACCAAGGTGGCACGTGGCACAGCCCTGTGTGAAAACCTCGTGGGAAAGCCTCGAGGGATAGCCTCGAGGGAAAGCCACAGATCCCTTGATCCACGTGACAGGAAGCGTGACACTACTCCTGCAGCTCGGGAGAAAACCGCACGTGCATGCCCCCACTCGAGACGAGGCCTGACTCCCCTGGGGAGACTCAGAAGCACCCCAAGATCCATGGCAACACTGGAGAGGAATCCTCAGGTTCCGGCCCCGACTCCACACAAGGTCTTAGGCCCCGGCATGGACGGGAGAGGAATCCCTGAGGGCCCCTAGCAACTCGCATGGGGGCGGGCCTTTCCTGAGGCCACCAGAGCGGCTCCCTGAGGTCCAAGTCGTAACTCGAGAAGACCTTCCGCAACGCGAGAAAATCCAGGAGGTTCTCCCCTCCAGGCGAGATGAGGCCCATTTCCGCTGAGGAGACTCGAGGCTGATCACTCCTCACCTCTGGAACTTCGAAAGGGTCCTTCACACCCTTGGTGCAAATCAAGAAGTTCCCCGACATACCCGTCTCCACTCGAGAGGAAACAGGAGGGTCCGGCCCACATCCAGAGGAGCCCCGTTTCCGCCTCGTAGCTCGAGATGAGGGATCCTTTCCCTGCTTGTTGGGCAAGAGTTCCAGGCGTTCCCATCGCATCTCCAGAGGAGGACCTCTCAACAGGAACCCCGAGAGGAACTCTAGGGTCGTGTCACCATTCCAAGAGTACCCCAGATGTCTCAGTCCATTCCAGAGGAACCTCTTTTCCCTTCACCGGCTCGTCGTTCATGCCGAGGATCGACTCACACCAAGGTGGCACGTGGCACAGCCCTGTGGGATAACCTCGTGGGAAAGCCTCGAGGGAATCCACAGATCCCTTGATCTACGTGACAGGAAGCGTGACACTACTGCTACAGCTCGGGAGGAAAGCGCACGTGCATGCCCCCACTCGAGACGAGGCCTGACTCCCCTGGGGAGACTCAGAAGCACCCCAAGATCCATGGAAACACTGGAGAGGAATCCTCAGGTTGCGGCCCCGACTCCACACAAGGTCTTAGGCCCCGGCATGGGCGGGAGAGGAATCCCGAGATGGCCCCTAGCAACTCGCACAGGGACTGGCCTTTCCTGAGGCCACCAGAGCGGGTCCCTGAGGTTCCCGTCGTAACTCGAGAAGACCTGCCACAACTCGAGAAAGTCCAGGAGGTTCTCCCCTCCAGGTGAGATGAGGCCCATTTCCGCTGAGGCGTCTCGAGGCTGATCACAGCTCACCTCTGGAACTTCGAAAGGGCCCTTCACACCCTTGGTGCAAATCAAGAAGTTCCCCGACATACCCGTCTCCACTTGAGAGGAAACACGTGGGTCCAGCCCACATCCAGAGGAGACCCGTTTCCCCCTCGTAGCTCGAGATGAGGGATCCGTTCCCTGCTTCGTCGGGAAAGAGTTCCCGGCGTTCCCTTCGCATCTCAAGAGGAGGCCCTCTCAACAGGAACGGCGAGAGGAACTCCAGGGTCGTGCCACCATTCCAGGAGTCCCCCAGATGTCTCAGTCCATTGCAGAGGAACCTCTTTTCCCTTCACCGGTTCGTCTTTCACGCCGAGGATCGACTCACACCAAGGTGGCACGTGGCACAGCCCTGTGTGAAAACCTCGTGGGAAAGCCTCGAGGGACAGCCTCGAGGGAAAGCCACAGATCCCTTGATCCACGTGACAGGAAGCGTGACACTACTGCTGCAGCTCGGGAGAAAAGCGCACGTGCATGCCCCCACTCGAGACGAGGCCTGACTCCCCTGGGGAGACTCAGAAGCACCCCAAGATCCATGGCAACACTGGAGAGGAATCCTCAGGTTCCGGCCCCGACTCCACACAAGGTCTTAGGCCCCGGCATGGACGGGAGAGGAATCCCTGAGGGCCCCTAGCAACTCGCATGGGGGCGGGCCTTTCCTGAGGCCACCAGAGCGGCTCCCTGAGGTCCAAGTCGTAACTCGAGAAGACCTTCCGCAACGCGAGAAAATCCAGGAGGTTCTCCCCTCCAGGCGAGATGAGGCCCATTTCCGCTGAGGAGACTCGAGGCTGATCACTCCTCACCTCTGGAACTTCGAAAGGGTGCTTCACACCCTTGGTGCAAATCAAGAAGTTCCCCGACATACCCGTCTCCACTCGAGAGGAAACAGGAGGGTCCCGCCCACATCCAGAGGAGCCCCGTTTCCGCCTCGTAGCTCGAGATGAGGGATCCTTTCCCTGCTTGTTGGGCAAGAGTTCCAGGCGTTCCCATCGCATCTCCAGAGGAGGACCTCTCAACAGGAACCCCGAGAGGAACTCTAGGGTCGTGTCACCATTCCAAGAGTACCCCAGATGTCTCAGTCCATTCCAGAGGAACCTCTTTTCCCTTCACCGGCTCGTCGTTCATGCCGAGGATCGACTCACACCAAGGTGGCACGTGGCACAGCCCTGTGGGATAACCTCGTGGGAAAGCCTCGAGGGAATCCACAGATCCCTTGATCTACGTGACAGGAAGCGTGACACTACTGCTACAGCTCGGGAGGAAAGCGCACGTGCATGCCCCCACTCGAGACGAGGCCTGACTCCCCTGGGGAGACTCAGAAGCACCCCAAGATCCATGGAAACACTGGAGAGGAATCCTCAGGTTCCGGCCCCGACTCCACACAAGGTCTTAGGCCCCGGCATGGACGGGAGAGGAATCCCGAGAGGGCCCCTAGCAACTCGCATGGGGATTGGCCTTTCCTGAGGCCACCAGAGCGGGTCCCTGAGGTCCCCGTGGTAACTCGAGAAGACCTGCCGCAACTCGAGAAAATCCAGGAGGTTCTCCCTTCCATGCGAGATGAGGCCCATTTCCGCTGAGGCGTCTCGAGGCTGATCACACCTCACCTCTGGAACTTCAAAAGGGCCCTTCACACCCTTGGTGCAAATCAAGAAGTTCCCCGACATACCCGTCTCCACTTGAGAGGAAACACGAGGGTCCAGCCCACATCCAGAGGAGCCCCGTTTCCCCCTCGTAGCTCGAGATGAGGGATCCGTTCCCTGCTTCGTCGGGAAAGCGTTCCCGGCGTTCCCTTCGCATCTCAAGAGGAGGCCCTCTCAACAGGAACGGCGAGAGGAACTCCAGGGTCGTGCCACCATTCCAAGAGTCCCCCAGATGTCTCAGTCCATTGCAGAGGAACCTCTTTTCCCTTCACCGGCTCGTCTGTCATGCCGAGGATTGTCTCACACCAAGGTGGCACGTGGCACAGCCCTGTGGGAAAGCCTCGTGGGAAAGCCTCGAGGGACAGCCTCGAGGGAAAGCCACAGATCCCTTGATCCACGTGACAGGAAGTGTGACACTACTGCTGCAGCTCGGGAGAAAAGCGCACGTGCATGCCCCCACTCGAGAAGAGGCCTGACTCCCCTGGGGAGACTCAGAAGCACCCCAAGATCCATGGCAACACAGGAGAGGAAGCCTCAGGTTCCGGCCCCGACTCCACACAAGGTCTTAGGCCCCGGCATGGACAGGAGAGGAATCCCGAGAGGGCCCCTAGCAACTCGCATGGGGACTGGCCTTTCCTGAGGCCACCAGAGCGGGTCCCTGAGGTCCAAGTCGTAACTCGAGAAGACCTGCCGCAACTCGAGAAAATCCAGGAGGTTCTCCCCTCCAGGCGAGATGAGGCCCATTTCCGCTGAGGCGTCTCGAGGCTGATCACACCTCACCTCTGGAACTTCGAAAGGTCCCTTCACACCCTTGGTGCAAATCAAGAAGTTCCCCGACCTAGCCGTCTCCACTTGAGAGGAAACACGAGGGTCCCGCCCACATCCAGAGGAGCCCCGTTTCCCCCTCGTAGCTCGAGATGAGGGATCCGTTCCCTGCTTCGTCGGGAAAGAGTTCCCGGCGTTCCATTCGCATCTCAAGAGGAGGCCCTCTCAACAGGAACGGCGAGAGGAACTCCAGGGTCGTGCCACCATTCCAAGAGTCCCCCAGATGTCTCAGTCCATTCCAGAGGAACCTCTTTTCCCTTCACCGGCTCGTCTTTCACGCCGAGGATCGACTCACACCAAGGTGGCACGTGGCACAGCCCTGTGGGAAAGCCTCGTGGGAAAGCCTCGAGGGACAGCCTCGAGGGAAAGCCACAGATCCCTTGATCCACGTGACACGAAGCGTGACACTACTGCTGCAGCGCGGAAGGAAAGCGCACGTGCATGCCCCCACTCGAGACGAGGCCTGACTCCCCTGGGGAGACTCAGAAGCACCCCAAGATCCATGGCAACACTGGAGAGGAATCCTCAGGTTCCGGCCCCGACTCCACACAAGGACTGAGGCCCCGGCATGGACGGGAGAGGAATCCCGAGAGGGCCCCTAGCAACTCGCATGGGGACTGGCCTTTCCTGAGGCCACCAGAGCGGGTCCCTGAGGTCCAAGTCGTAACTCGAGAAGACCTGCCGCAACTCGAGAAAATCCAGGAGGTTCTCCCCTCCAGGCGAGATGAGGCCCATTTCCGCTGAGGCGTCTCGAGGCTGATCACACCTCCCCTCTGGAACTTCGAAAGGGCCCTTCACACCCTTGGTGCAAATCAAGAAGTTCCCCGACATACCCGTCTCCACTTGAGAGGAAACACGAGGGTCCAGCCCACATCCAGAGGAGCCCCGTTTCCCCCTCGTAGCTCGAGATGAGGGATCCGTTCCCTGCTTCGTCGGGAAAGAGTTCCCGGCGTTCCATTCGCATCTCAAGAGGAGGCCCTCTCAACAGGAACGGCGAGAGGAACTCCAGGGTCGTGCCACCATTCCAAGAGTCCCCCAGATGTCTCAGTCCATTGCAGAGGAACCTCTTTTCCCTTCACCGGCTCGTCTTTCATGCCGAGGATTGTCTCACACCAAGGTGGCACGTGGCACAGCCCTGTGGGAAAGCCTCGTGGGAAAGCCTCGAGGGACAGCCTCGAGGGAAAGCCACAGATCCCTTGATCCACGTGACAGGAAGCGTGACACTACTGCTGCAGCTCGGGAGAAAAGCGCACGTGAATGCCCCCACTCGAGAAGAGGCCCGACTCCCCTGGGGAGACTCAGAAGCACCCCAAGATCCATGGCAACACTGGAGAGGAATCCTCAGGTTCCGGCCCCGACTCCACACAAGGTCTTAGGCCCCGGCATGGACAGGAGAGGAATCCCGAGAGGGCCCCTAGCAACTCGCATGGGGACTGGCCTTTCCTGAGGCCACCAGAGCGGGTCCCTGAGGTCCCCGTCGTGACTCGAGAAGACCTGCCGCAACTCGAGAAAATCCAGGAGGTTCTCCCCTCCAGGCGAGATGAGGCCCTTTTCCGCTGAGGCGTCTCGAGGCTGATCACACCTCCCCTCTGGAACTTCAAAAGGGTCCTTCACACCCTTGGTGCAAATCAAGAAGTTCCCCGACATACCCGTCTCCCCTCGAGAGGAAACACGAGGGTCCCGCCCACATCCAGAGGAGCCCCGTTCCCGCCTCGTAGCTCGAGATGAGGGATCCTTTCCCTGCTTCGTCGGGAAAGAGTTCCCGGCGTTCCCGTCGCATCTCAAGAGGAGGCCCTCTCAACAGGAACGGCGAGAGGAACTCCAGGGTCGTGCCACCATTCCAAGAGTCCCCCAGATGTCTCAGTCCATTCCAGAGGAACCTCTTTTCCCTTCACCGGCTCGTCTTTCAGGCCGAGAATCGACTCACACCAAGGTGGCACGTGGCACAGCCCTGTGGGAAAGCCTCGTGGGAAAGCCTCGAGGGACAGCCTCGAGGGAAAGCCACAGATCCCTTGATCCACGTGACAGGAAGCGTGACACTACTGCTGCAGCTCGGGAGGAAAGCGCACGTGCATGCCCCCACTCGAGACGAGGCCTGACTCCCCTGGGGAGACTCAGAAGCACCCCAAGATCAATGGAAACACTGGAGAGGAATCCTCAGGTTCCGGCCCCGACTCCACACAAGGACTGAGGCCCCGGCATGGACGGGTGAGGAATCCCGAGAGTTCCCCTAGCAACTCGCATGGCGGCTGGTCTTTCCTGAGTCCACCAGAGCGGGTCCCTGAGGTCCCCGTCGTAACTCGAGAAGACCTGCCGCAACTCGAGAAATCAAGGAGGTTCTCCCCTCCAGGCGAGATGAGGCCCATTTCCGCTGAGGCGTCTCGAGGCTGATCACACCTCCCCTCTGGAACTTCGAAAGGGTCCTTCACACCCTTGGTGCAAATCAAGAAGTTCCCCGACATACCCGTCTCCAATCGAGAGGAAACACGAGGGTCCCGACCACATCCAGAGGAGCCCCGTTTCCGCCTCGTAGCTCGAGATGAGGGATCCTTTCCCTGCTTCGTCGGGAAAGAGTTCCCGGCGTTCCCGTCGCATCTCAAGAGGAAGCCCTCTCAACAGGAACGGCGAGAGGAACTCCAGGGTCGTGCCACCATTCCAAGAGTCCCCCAGATGTCTCAGTCCATTCCAGAGGAACCTCTTTTCCCTTCACCGGCTCGTCTTTCACGCCGAGGATCGACTCACACCAAGGTGGCACGTGGCACAGCCCTGTGGGAAAGCCTCGTGGGAAAGCCTCGAGGGACAGCTCGAGGGAAAGCCACAGATCCCTTGATCCACGTGACAGGAAGCGTGACACTACTGCTGCAGCTCGGGAGGAAAGCGCACGTGCATGCCCCCACTCGAGACGAGGCCTGACTCCCCTGGGGAGACTCAGAAGCACCCCAAGATGCATGGCAACCCTGGAGAGGAATCCTCAGGTTCCGGCCCCGACTCCACACAAGGACTGAGGCCCCGGCATGGACGGGAGAGGAATCCCGAGAGGTCCCCTAGCAACTTCCATGGGAACTGGCCTTTCCTGAGGCCACCAGAGCGGGTCCCTGAGGTCCCGTCGTAACTCGAGAAGACCTGCCGCAACTCGAGAAAATCCAGGAGGTTCTCCCCTCCAGGCGAGATGAGGCCCATTTCCGCTGAGGCGTCTCGAGGCTGATCACACCTCCCCTCTGGAACTTCGAAAGGGTCCTTCACACCCTTGGTGCAAATCAAGAAGTTCCCCGACGTACCCGTCTCCACCCGAGAGGAAACACGAGGGTCCCGCCCACATCCAGAGGAGCCCTGTTTCCGCCTCGTCGCTCGAGATGAGGGATCCTTTCCCTCCTCGTCGGGAAAGAGTTCCCGGCGTTCCCGTCGCATCTCAAGAGGAGGCCCTCTCAACAGGAACGGCGAGAGGAACTCCAGGGTCGTGCCACCATTCCAAGAGTCCCCCAGATGTCTCAGTCCATTGCAGAGGAACCTCTTTTCCCTTCACCGGCTCGTCTGTCATGCCGAGGATTGTCTCACACCAAGGTGGCACGTGGCACAGCCCTGTGGGAAAGCCTCGTGGGAAAGCCTCGAGGGACAGCCTCGAGGGAAAGCCACAGATCCCTTGATCCACGTGACAGGAAGTGTGACACTACTGCTGCAGCTCGGGAGAAAAGCGCACGTGCATGCCCCCACTCGAGAAGAGGCCTGACTCCCCTGGGGAGACTCAGAAGCACCCCAAGATCCATGGCAACACAGGAGAGGAATCCTCAGGTTCCGGCCCCGACTCCACACAAGGTCTTAGGCCCCGGCATGGACAGGAGAGGAATCCCGAGAGGGCCCCTAGCAACTCGCATGGGGACTGGCCTTTCCTGAGGCCACCAGAGCGGGTCCCTGAGGTCCAAGTCGTAACTCGAGAAGACCTGCCGCAACTCGAGAAAATCCAGGAGGTTCTCCCCTCCAGGCGAGATGAGGCCCATTTCCGCTGAGGCGTCTCGAGGCTGATCACACCTCACCTCTGGAACTTCGAAAGGTCCCTTCACACCCTTGGTGCAAATCAAGAAGTTCCCCGACCTAGCCGTCTCCACTTGAGAGGAAACACGAGGGTCCCGCCCACATCCAGAGGAGCCCCGTTTCCCCCTCGTAGCTCGAGATGAGGGATCCGTTCCCTGCTTCGTCGGGAAAGAGTTCCCGGCGTTCCATTCGCATCTCAAGAGGAGGCCCTCTCAACAGGAACGGCGAGAGGAACTCCAGGGTCGTGCCACCATTCCAAGAGTCCCCCAGATGTCTCAGTCCATTCCAGAGGAACCTCTTTTCCCTTCACCGGCTCGTCTTTCACGCCGAGGATCGACTCACACCAAGGTGGCACGTGGCACAGCCCTCTGGGAAAGCCTCGTGGGAAAGCCTCGAGGGACAGCCTCGAGGGAAAGCCACAGATCCCTTGATCCACGTGACACGAAGCGTGACACTACTGCTGCAGCGCGGAAGGAAAGCGCACGTGCATGCCCCCACTCGAGACGAGGCCTGACTCCCCTGGGGAGACTCAGAAGCACCCCAAGATCCATGGCAACACTGGAGAGGAATCCTCAGGTTCCGGCCCCGACTCCACACAAGGACTGAGGCCCCGGCATGGACGGGAGAGGAATCCCGAGAGGGCCCCTAGCAACTCGCATGGGGACTGGCCTTTCCTGAGGCCACCAGAGCGTGTCCCTGAGGTCCAAGTCGTAACTCGAGAAGACCTGCCGCAACTCGAGAAAATCCAGGAGGTTCTCCCCTCCAGGCGAGATGAGGCCCATTTCCGCTGAGGCGTCTCGAGGCTGATCACACCTCACCTCTGGAACTTCGAAAGGGCCCTTCACACCCTTGGTGCAAATCAAGAAGTTCCCCGACATACCCGTCTCCACTTGAGAGGAAACACGAGGGTCCAGCCCACATCCAGAGGAGCCCCGTTTCCGCCTCGTAGCTCGAGATGAGGGATCCGTTCCCTGCTTCGTCGGGAAAGAGTTCCCGGCGTTCCATTCGCATCTCAAGAGGAGGCCCTCTCAACAGGAACGGCGAGAGGAACTCCAGGGTCGTGCCACCATTCCAAGAGTCCCCCAGATGTCTCAGTCCATTCCAGAGGAACCTCTTTTCCCTTCACCGGCTCGTCTTTCATGCCGAGGATTGTCTCACACCAAGGTGGCACGTGGCACAGCCCTGTGGGAAAGCCTCGTGGGAAAGCCTCGAGGGACAGCCTCGAGGGAAAGCCACAGATCCCTTGATCCACGTGACAGGAAGCGTGACACTACTGCTGCAGCTCGGGAGAAAAGCGCACGTGAATGCCCCCACTCGAGAAGAGGCCCGACTCCCCTGGGGAGACTCAGAAGCACCCCAAGATCCATGGCAACACTGGAGAGGAATCCTCAGGTTCCGGCCCCGACTCCACACAAGGACTGAGGCCCCGGCATGGACGGGAGAGGAATCCCGAGAGGTCCCCTAGCAACTCGCATGGGGACTGGCCTTTCCTGAGGCCACCAGAGCGGGTCCCTGAGGTCCAAGTCGTAACTCGAGAAGACCTGCCGCAACTCGAGAAAATCCAGGAGGTTCTCCCCTCCAGGCGAGATGAGGCCCATTTCCGCTGAGGCGTCTCGAGGCTGATCACACCTCACCTCTGGAACTTCGAAAGGGTCCTTCACACCCTTGGTGCAAATCAAGAAATTCCCCGACATACCCGTCTCACTCGAGAGGAAACACGAGGGTCCCGCCCACATCCAGAGGAGCCTCGTTTCCGCCTCGTAGCTCGAGATGAGTGATCCGTTCCCTCCTCGTCGGGAAAGAGTTCCCGGCGTTCCCGTCGCATCTCAAGAGGAGGCCCTCTCAACAGGAACAGCGAGAGGAACTCCAGGGTCGTGCCACCATTCCAAGAGTCCCCCAGATGTCTCAGTCCATTCCAGAGGAACCTCTTTTCCCTTCACCGTCTCGTCTTTCACGCCGAGGATCGACACACACCAAGGTGGCACGTGGCACAGCCCTGTGGGAAAGCCTCGTGGGAGAGCGTCGAGGGACAGCCTCGAGGGAAAGCCACAGATCCCTTGATCCACGTGACAGGAAGCGTGACACTACTGCTGCAGCTCGGGAGGAAAGCGCACGTGAATGCCCCCACTCGAGACGAGGCCTGACTCCCCTGGGGAGACTCAGAAGCACCCCAAGATCCATGGCAACACTGGAGACGAATCCGCAGGTTCCGGCCCCGACTCCACACAAGGACTGAGGCCCCGGCATGGACGGGAGAGGAATCCCGAGAGGGCCCCTAGCAACTCGCATGGGGACTGGCCTTTCCTGAGGCCACCAGAGCGGGTCCCTGAGGTCCCCGTCGTAACTCGAGAAGACCTGTCGCAACTCGAGAAAATCCAGGAGGTTCTCCCCTCCAGGCGAGATGAGGCCCATTTCCGCTGAGGCGTCTCGAGGCTGATCACACCTCACCTCTGGAACTTCGAAAGGGTCCTTCACACCCTTGTTGCAAATCAAGAAGTTCCCCGACATACCCGTCTCCACTCGAGAGGAAACACGAGGGTCCCGCCCACATCCAGAGGAGCCCCGTTTCCGCCTCGTAGCTCGAGATGAGGGATCCTTTCCCTGCTTCGTCGGGAAAGAGTTCCCGGCGTTCCCGTCGCATCTCAACAGGAGGCCCTCTCAACAGGAACGGCGAGAGGAACTCCAGGGTCGTGCCACCATTCCAAAAGTCCCACAGATGTCTCAGTCCATTCCATAGGAACCTCTTTTCCCTTCACCGGCTCGTCTTTCACGCCGAGGATCGACTCACACCAAGGTGGCACGTGGCACAGCCCTGTGGGAAAGCCTCGTGGGAAAGCCTCGAGGGACAGCCTCGAGGGAAAGCCACAGATCCCTTGATCCACGTGACAGGAAGCGTGACACTACTGCTGCAGCTCGGGAGGAAAGCGCACGTGCATGCCCCCAATCGAGACGAGGCCTGACTCCCCTGGGGAGACTCAGAAGCACCCCAAGATCCATGGCAACACTGGAGAGGAATCCTCAGGTTCCGGCCCCGACTCCACACAAGGACTGAGGCCCCGGCATGGACGGGAGAGGAATCCCGAGAGGTCCACTAGCAACTCGCATGGGGACTGGTCTTTCCTGAGGCCACCAGAGCGGGTCCCTGAGGTTCCCGTCGTAACTCGAGAAGACCTGCCGCAACTGGAGAAAATCCAGGAGGTTCTCCCCTCCAGGCGAGATGAGGCCCATTTCCGCTGAGGCGTCTCCAGGCTGATCACACCTCACCTCTGGAACTTCGAAAGGGTCCTTCACACCCTTGGTGCAAATGAAGAAGTTCCCCGACATTCCCGTCTCCACTCGAGAGGAATCACGAGGGTCCCGCCCACATCCAGAGGAGCCCCGTTTCCGCCTCGTAGCTCGAGATGAGGGATCCTTTCCCTGCTTCGTCGGGAAAGAGTTCCCGGCGTTCCCGTCGCATCTCAAGAGGAGGCCCTCTCAACAGGAACGGCGAGAGGAACTCCAGGGTCGTGCCACCATTCCAAGAGTCCCCCAGATGTCTCAGTCCATTCCAGAGGAACCTCTTTTCCCTTCACCGGCTCGTCTTTCACGCCGAGGATCGACTCACACCAAGGTGGCACGTGGCACAGCCCTGTGGGAAAGCCTCGTGGGAAAGCCTCGAGGGACAGCCTCGAGGGAAAGCCACAGATCCCTTGATCCACGTGACACGAAGCGTGACACTACTGCTGCAGCGCGGAAGGAAAGCGCACGTGCATGCCCCCACTCGAGACGAGGCCTGACTCCCCTGGGGAGACTCAGAAGCACCCCAAGATCCATGGCAACACTGGAGAGGAATCCTCAGGTTCCGGCCCCGACTCCACACAAGGACTGAGGCCCCGGCATGGACGGGAGAGGAATCCCGAGAGGGCCCCTAGCAACTCGCATGGGGACTGGCCTTTCCTGAGGCCACCAGAGCGGGTCCCTGAGGTCCAAGTCGTAACTCGAGAAGACCTGCCACAACTCGAGAAAATCCAGGAGGTTCTCCCCTCCAGGCGAGATGAGGCCCATTTCCGCTGAGGCGTCTCGAGGCTGATCACACCTCACCTCTGGAACTTCGAAAGGGCCCTTCACACCCTTGGTGCAAATCAAGAAGTTCCCCGACATACCCGTCTCCACTTGAGAGGAAACACGAGGGTCCAGCCCACATCCAGAGGAGCCCCGTTTCCGCCTCGTAGCTCGAGATGAGGGATCCGTTCCCTGCTTCGTCGGGAAAGAGTTCCCGGCGTTCCATTCGCATCTCAAGAGGAGGCCCTCTCAACAGGAACGGCGAGAGGAACTCCAGGGTCGTGCCACCATTCCAAGAGTCCCCCAGATGTCTCAGTCCATTCCAGAGGAACCTCTTTTCCCTTCACCGGCTCGTCTTTCATGCCGAGGATTGTCTCACACCAAGGTGGCACGTGGCACAGCCCTGTGGGAAAGCCTCGTGGGAAAGCCTCGAGGGACAGCCTCGAGGGAAAGCCACAGATCCCTTGATCCACGTGACAGGAAGCGTGACACTACTGCTGCAGCTCGGGAGAAAAGCGCACGTGAATGCCCCCACTCGAGAAGAGGCCCGACTCCCCTGGGGAGACTCAGAAGCACCCCAAGATCCATGGCAACACTGGAGAGGAATCCTCAGGTTCCGGCCCCGACTCCACACAAGGTCTTAGGCCCCGGCATGGACAGGAGAGGAATCCCGAGAGGGCCCCTAGCAACTCGCATGGGGACTGGCCTTTCCTGAGGCCACCAGAGCGGGTCCCTGAGGTCCAAGTCGTAACTCGAGAAGACCTGACGCAACTCGAGAAAATCCAGGAGGTTCTCCCCTCCAGGCGAGATGAGGCCCATTTCCGCTGAGGCGTCTCGAGGCTGATCACACCTCACCTCTGGAACTTCGAAAGGGTCCTTCACACCCTTGGTGCAAATCAAGAAATTCCCCGACATACCCGTCTCACTCGAGAGGAAACACGAGGGTCCCGCCCACATCCAGAGGAGGCTCGTTTCCGCCTCGTAGCTCGAGATGAGTGATCCGTTCCCTCCTCGTCGGGAAAGAGTTCCCGGCGTTCCCGTCGCATCTCAAGAGGAGGCCCTCTCAACAGGAACAGCGAGAGGAACTCCAGGGTCGTGCCACCATTCCAAGAGTCCCCCAGATGTCTCAGTCCATTCCAGAGGAACCTCTTTTCCCTTCACCGGCTCGTCTTTCACGCCGAGGATCGACACACACCAAGGTGGCACGTGGCACAGCCCTGTGGGAAAGCCTCGTGGGAGAGCGTCGAGGGACAGCCTCGAGGGAAAGCCACAGATCCCTTGATCCACGTGACAGGAAGCGTGACACTACTGCTGCAGCTCGGGAGGAAAGCGCACGTGAATGCCCCCACTCGAGACGAGGCCTGACTCCCCTGGGGAGACTCAGAAGCACCCCAAGATCCATGGCAACACTGGAGACGAATCCGCAGGTTCCGGCCCCGACTCCACACAAGGACTGAGGCCCCGGCATGGACGGGAGAGGAATCCCGAGAGGGCCCCTAGCAACTCGCATGGGGACTGGCCTTTCCTGAGGCCACCAGAGCGGGTCCCTGAGGTCCCCGTCGTAACTCGAGCAGACCTGTCGCAACTCGAGAAAATCCAGGAGGTTCTCCCCTCCAGGCGAGATGAGGCCCATTTCCGCTGAGGCGTCTCGAGGCTGATCACACCTCACCTCTGGAACTTCGAAAGGGTCCTTCACACCCTTGTTGCAAATCAAGAAGTTCCCCGACATACCCGTCTCCACTCGAGAGGAAACACGAGGGTCCCGCCCACATCCAGAGGAGCCCCGTTTCCGCCTCGTAGCTCGAGATGAGGGATCCTTTCCCTGCTTCGTCGGGAAAGAGTTCCCGGCGTTCCCGTCGCATCTCAACAGGAGGCCCTCTCAACAGGAACGGCGAGAGGAACTCCAGGGTCGTGCCACCATTCCAAGAGTCCCACAGATGTCTCAGTCCATTCCATAGGAACCTCTTTTCCCTTCACCGGCTCGTCTTTCACGCCGAGGATCGACTCACACCAAGGTGGCACGTGGCACAGCCCTGTGGGAAAGCCTCGTGGGAAAGCCTCGAGGGACAGCCTCGAGGGAAAGCCACAGATCCCTTGATCCACGTGACAGGAAGCGTGACACTACTGCTGCAGCTCGGGAGGAAAGCGCACGTGCATGCCCCCAATCGAGACGAGGCCTGACTCCCCTGGGGAGACTCAGAAGCACCCCAAGATCCATGGCAACACTGGAGAGGAATCCTCAGGTTCCGGCCCCGACTCCACACAAGGACTGAGGCCCCGGCATGGACGGGAGAGGAATCCCGAGAGGTCCACTAGCAACTCGCATGGGGACTGGTCTTTCCTGAGGCCACCAGAGCGGGTCCCTGAGGTTCCCGTCGTAACTCGAGAAGACCTGCCGCAACTGGAGAAAATCCAGGAGGTTCTCCCCTCCAGGCGAGATGAGGCCCATTTCCGCTGAGGCGTCTCCAGGCTGATCACACCTCACCTCTGGAACTTCGAAAGGGTCCTTCACACCCTTGGTGCAAATGAAGAAGTTCCCCGACATTCCCGTCTCCACTCGAGAGGAATCACGAGGGTCCCGCCCACATCCAGAGGAGCCCCGTTTCCGCCTCGTAGCTCGAGATGAGGGATCCTTTCCCTGCTTCGTCGGGAAAGAGTTCCCGGCGTTCCCGTCGCATCTCAAGAGGAGGCCCTCTCAACAGGAACGGCGAGAGGAACTCCAGGGTCGTGCCACCATTCCAAGAGTCCCCCAGATGTCTCAGTCCATTCCAGAGGAACCTCTTTTCCCTTCACCGGCTCGTCTTTCACGCCGAGGATCGACTCACACCAAGGTGGCACGTGGCACAGCCCTGTGGGAAAGCCTCGTGGGAAAGCCTCGAGGGACAGCCTCGAGGGAAAGCCACAGATCCCTTGATCCACGTGACACGAAGCGTGACACTACTGCTGCAGCGCGGAAGGAAAGCGCACGTGCATGCCCCCACTCGAGACGAGGCCTGACTCCCCTGGGGAGACTCAGAAGCACCCCAAGATCCATGGCAACACTGGAGAGGAATCCTCAGGTTCCGGCCCCGACTCCACACAAGGACTGAGGCCCCGGCATGGACGGGAGAGGAATCCCGAGAGGGCCCCTAGCAACTCGCATGGGGACTGGCCTTTCCTGAGGCCACCAGAGCGGGTCCCTGAGGTCCAAGTCGTAACTCGAGAAGACCTGCCGCAACTCGAGAAAATCCAGGAGGTTCTCCCCTCCAGGCGAGATGAGGCCCATTTCCGCTGAGGCGTCTCGAGGCTGATCACACCTCACCTCTGGAACTTCGAAAGGGCCCTTCACACCCTTGGTGCAAATCAAGAAGTTCCCCGACATACCCGTCTCCACTTGAGAGGAAACACGAGGGTCCAGCCCACATCCAGAGGAGCCCCGTTTCCGCCTCGTAGCTCGAGATGAGGGATCCGTTCCCTGCTTCGTCGGGAAAGAGTTCCCGGCGTTCCATTCGCATCTCAAGAGGAGGCCCTCTCAACAGG
Organism: Budorcas taxicolor; assembly: GCF_023091745.1. Classification (NCBI taxonomy): domain Eukaryota; kingdom Metazoa; phylum Chordata; class Mammalia; order Artiodactyla; family Bovidae; genus Budorcas; species Budorcas taxicolor. The sequence goes on along the minus strand of NW_026291934.1, from coordinate 9,778 downwards.
AACGGCGAGAGGAACTCCAGGGTCGTGCCACCATTCCAAGAGTCCCCCAGATGTCTCAGTCCATTCCAGAGGAACCTCTTTTCCCTTCACCGGCTCGTCTTTCATGCCGAGGATTGTCTCACACCAAGGTGGCACGTGGCACAGCCCTGTGGGAAAGCCTCGTGGGAAAGCCTCGAGGGACAGCCTCGAGGGAAAGCCACAGATCCCTTGATCCACGTGACAGGAAGCGTGACACTACTGCTGCAGCTCGGGAGAAAAGCGCACGTGAATGCCCCCACTCGAGAAGAGGCCCGACTCCCCTGGGGAGACTCAGAAGCACCCCAAGATCCATGGCAACACTGGAGAGGAATCCTCAGGTTCCGGCCCCGACTCCACACAAGGTCTTAGGCCCCGGCATGGACAGGAGAGGAATCCCGAGAGGGCCCCTAGCAACTCGCATGGGGACTGGCCTTTCCTGAGGCCACCAGAGCGGGTCCCTGAGGTCCAAGTCGTAACTCGAGAAGACCTGACGCAACTCGAGAAAATCCAGGAGGTTCTCCCCTCCAGGCGAGATGAGGCCCATTTCCGCTGAGGCGTCTCGAGGCTGATCACACCTCACCTCTGGAACTTCGAAAGGGTCCTTCACACCCTTGGTGCAAATCAAGAAATTCCCCGACATACCCGTCTCACTCGAGAGGAAACACGAGGGTCCCGCCCACATCCAGAGGAGGCTCGTTTCCGCCTCGTAGCTCGAGATGAGTGATCCGTTCCCTCCTCGTCGGGAAAGAGTTCCCGGCGTTCCCGTCGCATCTCAAGAGGAGGCCCTCTCAACAGGAACAGCGAGAGGAACTCCAGGGTCGTGCCACCATTCCAAGAGTCCCCCAGATGTCTCAGTCCATTCCAGAGGAACCTCTTTTCCCTTCACCGGCTCGTCTTTCACGCCGAGGATCGACACACACCAAGGTGGCACGTGGCACAGCCCTGTGGGAAAGCCTCGTGGGAGAGCGTCGAGGGACAGCCTCGAGGGAAAGCCACAGATCCCTTGATCCACGTGACAGGAAGCGTGACACTACTGCTGCAGCTCGGGAGGAAAGCGCACGTGAATGCCCCCACTCGAGACGAGGCCTGACTCCCCTGGGGAGACTCAGAAGCACCCCAAGATCCATGGCAACACTGGAGACGAATCCGCAGGTTCCGGCCCCGACTCCACACAAGGACTGAGGCCCCGGCATGGACGGGAGAGGAATCCCGAGAGGGCCCCTAGCAACTCGCATGGGGACTGGCCTTTCCTGAGGCCACCAGAGCGGGTCCCTGAGGTCCCCGTCGTAACTCGAGCAGACCTGTCGCAACTCGAGAAAATCCAGGAGGTTCTCCCCTCCAGGCGAGATGAGGCCCATTTCCGCTGAGGCGTCTCGAGGCTGATCACACCTCACCTCTGGAACTTCGAAAGGGTCCTTCACACCCTTGCTGCAAATCAAGAAGTTCCCCGACATACCCGTCTCCACTCGAGAGGAAACACGAGGGTCCCGCCCACATCCAGAGGAGCCCCGTTTCCGCCTCGTAGCTCGAGATGAGGGATCCTTTCCCTGCTTCGTCGGGAAAGAGTTCCCGGCGTTCCCGTCGCATCTCAACAGGAGGCCCTCTCAACAGGAACGGCGAGAGGAACTCCAGGGTCGTGCCACCATTCCAAGAGTCCCACAGATGTCTCAGTCCATTCCATAGGAACCTCTTTTCCCTTCACCGGCTCGTCTTTCACGCCGAGGATCGACTCACACCAAGGTGGCACGTGGCACAGCCCTGTGGGAAAGCCTCGTGGGAAAGCCTCGAGGGACAGCCTCGAGGGAAAGCCACAGATCCCTTGATCCACGTGACAGGAAGCGTGACACTACTGCTGCAGCTCGGGAGGAAAGCGCACGTGCATGCCCCCAATCGAGACGAGGCCTGACTCCCCTGGGGAGACTCAGAAGCACCCCAAGATCCATGGCAACACTGGAGAGGAATCCTCAGGTTCCGGCCCCGACTCCACACAAGGACTGAGGCCCCGGCATGGACGGGAGAGGAATCCCGAGAGGTCCACTAGCAACTCGCATGGGGACTGGTCTTTCCTGAGGCCACCAGAGCGGGTCCCTGAGGTTCCCGTCGTAACTCGAGAAGACCTGCCGCAACTGGAGAAAATCCAGGAGGTTCTCCCCTCCAGGCGAGATGAGGCCCATTTCCGCTGAGGCGTCTCCAGGCTGATCACACCTCACCTCTGGAACTTCGAAAGGGTCCTTCACACCCTTGGTGCAAATGAAGAATTTCCCCGACATTCCCGTCTCCACTCGAGAGGAATCACGAGGGTCCCGCCCACATCCAGAGGAGCCCCGTTTCCGCCTCGTAGCTCGAGATGAGGGATCCTTTCCCTGCTTCGTCGGGAAAGAGTTCCCGGCGTTCCCGTCGCATCTCAAGAGGAGGCCCTCTCAACAGGAACGGCGAGAGGAACTCCAGGGTCGTGCCACCATTCCAAGAGTCCCCCAGATGTCTCAGTCCATTCCAGAGGAACCTCTTTTCCCTTCACCGGCTCGTCTTTCACGCCGAGGATCGACTCACACCAAGGTGGCACGTGGCACAGCCCTGTGGGAAAGCCTCGTGGGAAAGCCTCGAGGGACAGCCTCGAGGGAAAGCCACAGATCCCTTGATCCCCGTGACAGGAAGCGTGACACTACTGCTGCAGCTCGGGAGGAAAGCGCACGTGCATGCCCCCACTCGAGACGAGGCCTGACTCCCCTGGGGAGACTCAGAAGCACCCCAAGATCCATGGCAACACTGGAGAGGAATCCTCAGGTTCCGGCCCCGACTCCACACAAGGACTGAGGCCCCGGCATGGACGGGAGAGGAATCCCGAGAGGTCCCCTAGCAACTCGCATGGGGACTGGCCTTTCCTGAGGCCACCAGAGCGGGTCCCTGAGGTCCCCGTCGTAACTCGAGAAGACCTGCCGCAACTCGAGAAAATCCAGGAGGTTCTCCCCTCCAGGCGAGATGAGGCCCATTTCCGCTGAGGCGTCTCCAGGCTGATCACACCTCACCTCTGGAACTTCGAAAGGGTCCTTCACACCCTTGGTGCAAATCAAGAAGTTCCCCGACATACCCGTCTCCACTCGAGAGGAATCACGAGGGTCCCGCCCACATCCAGAGGAGCCCCGTTTCCGCCTCGTAGCTCGAGATGACGGATCCTTTCCCTGCTTCGTCGGGAAAGAGTTCCCGGCGTTCCCGTCGCATCTCAAGATGAGGCCCTCTCAACAGGAACGGCGAGAGGAACTCCAGGGTCGTGCCACCATTCCAAGAGTCCCCCAGATGTCTCAGTCCATTCCAGAGGAACCTCTTTTCCCTTCACCGGCTCGTCTTTCACGCCGAGGATCGACTCACACCAAGGTGGCACGTGGCACAGCCCTGTGGGAAAGCCTCGTGGGAAAGCCTCGAGGGACAGCCTCGAGGGAAAGCCACAGATCCCTTGATCCACGTGACAGGAAGCGTGAAACTACTGCTGCAGCTCGGGAGGAAAGCGCACGTGCATGCCCCCACTCGAGACGAGGCCTGACTCCCCTGGGGAGACTCAGAAGCACCCCAAGATCCATGGCAACACTGGAGAGGAATCCTCAGGTTCCGGCCCCGACTCCACACAAGGACTGAGGCCCCGGCATGGACGGGAGAGGAATCCCGAGAGGTCCCCTAGCAACTCGCATGGGGACTGGTCTTTCCTGAGGCCACCAGAGCGGGTCCCTGAGGTCCCCGTCGTAACTCGAGAAGACCTGCCGCAACTCGAGAAAATCCAGGAGGTTCTCCCCTCCAGGCGAGATGAGGCCCATTTCCGCTGAGGCGTCTCCAGGCTGATCACACCTCACCTCTGGAACTTCGAAAGGGTCCTTCACACCCTTGGTGCAAATCAAGAAGTTCCCCGACATACCCGTCTCCCCTCGAGGGGAATCACGAGGGTCCCGCCCACATCCAGAGGAGCCCCATTTCCGCCTCGTAGCTCGAGATGAGGGATCCTTTCCCTGCTTCGTCGGGAAAGAGTTCCCGGCCTTCCCGTCGCATCTCAAGAGGAGGCCCTCTCAACAGGAACGGCGAGAGGAACTCCAGGGTCGTGCCACCATTCCCAGAGTCCCCCAGATGTCTCAGTCCATTCCAGAGGAACCTCTTTTCCCTTCACCGGCTCGTCTTTCACGCCGAGGATCGACTCACACCAAGGTGGCACGTGGCACAGCCCTGTGGGAAAGCCTCGTGGGAAAGCCTCGAGGGACAGCCTCGAGGGAAAGCCACAGATCCCTTGAACCACGTGACAGGAAGCGTGACACTACTGCTGCAGCTCGGGAGGAAAGCGCACGTGCATGCCCCAACTCGAGACGAGGCCTCACTCCCCTGGGGAGACTCAGAAGCACCCCAAGATCCATGGCAACACTGGAGAGGAATCCTCAGGTTCCAGCCCCGACTCAACACAAGGACTGAGGCCCCGGCATGGACGGGAGACGAAACCCGAGAGGTCCCCTAGCAACTCGCATGCTGACTGGCCTTTCCTGAGGCCACGAGAGCGGGTCCCTGAGGTCCCCGTCGTAACTCGAGAAGACCTGCCGCAACTCGAGAAAATCCAGGAGGTTCTCCCCTCCAGGCGAGATGAGGCCCATTTCCGCTGAGGCGTCTCCAGGCTGATCACACCTCACCTCTGGAACTTCGAAAGGGTCCTTCACACCCTTGGTGCAAATCAAGAAGTTCCCCGACATTCCCGTCTCCACTCGAGAGGAATCACGAGGGTCCCGCCCACATCCAGAGGAGCCCCGTTACCGCCTCGTAGCTCGAGATGAGGGATCCTTTCCCTGCTTCGTCGGGAAAGAGTTCCCGGCGTTCCCGTCGCATCTCAAGTGGAGGCCCTCTCAACAGGAACGGCGAGAGGAACTCCAGGGTCGTGCCACCATTCCAAGAGTCCCCCAGATGTCTCAGTCCATTCCAGAGGAACCTCTTTTCCCTTCACCGGCTCGTCTTTCACGCCGAGGATCGACTCACACCAAGGTGGCACGTGGCACAGCCCTGTGGGAAAGCCTCGTGGGAAAGCCTCGAGGGACAGCCTCGAAGGAAAGCCACAAATCCCTTGATCCACGTGACAGGAAGCGTGACACTACTGCTGCAGCTCGGGAGGAAAGCGCACGTGCATGCCCCCACTCGAGACGAGGCCTGACTCCCCTGGGGAGACTCAGAAGCACCCCAAGATCCATGGCAACACTGGAGAGGAATCCTCAGGTTCCGTCCCCGACTCCACACAAGGACTGAGGCCCCGGCATGGACGGGAGAGGAATCCCGAGAGGTCCCCTAGCAACTCGCATGGGGACTGGCCTTTCCTGAGGCCACCAGAGCGGGTCCCTGAGGTCCCCGTCGTAACTCGAGAAGACCTGCCGCAACTCGAGAAAATCCAGGAGGTTCTCCCCTCCAGGCGAGATGAGGCCCATTTCCGCTGAGGCGTCTCCAGGCTGATCACACCTCACCTCTGGAACTTCGAAAGGGTCCTTCACACCCTTGGTGCAAATCAAGAAGTTCCCCGACATACCCGTCTCCCCTCGAGGGGAATCACGAGGGTCCCGCCCACATCCAGAGGAGCCCCGTTTCTGCCTCGTAGCTCGAGATGAGGGATCCTTTCCCTGCTTCGTCGGGAAAGAGTTCCCGGCATTCCCGTCCCATCTCAAGAGGAGGCGCTCTCAACAGGAACGGCGAGAGGGACTCCAGGGTCGTGCCACCATTCCAAGAGTCCCCCAGATGTCTCAGTCCATTCCAGAGGAACCTCTTTTCCCTTCACTGGCTCGTCTTTCACGCCGAGGATCGACTCACACCAAGGTGGCACGTGGCACAGCCCTGTGGGAAAGCCTCGTGGGAAAGCCTCGAGGGACAGCCTCGAGGGAAAGCCACAGATCCCTTGATCCACGTGACAGGAAGCGTGACACTACTGCTGCAGCTCGGGAGGAAAGCGCACGTGCATGCCCCAACTCGAGACGAGGCCTGACTCCCCTGGGGAGACTCAGAAGCACCCCAAGATCCATGGCAACACTGGAGAGGAATCCTCAGGTTCCAGCCCCGACTCTACACAAGGACTGAGGCCCCGGCATGGACGGGAGACGAAACCCGAGAGGTCCCCTAGCAACTCGCATGCTGACTGGCCTTTCCTGAGGCCACCAGAGCGGGTCCCTGAGGTCCCCGTCGTAACTCGAGAAGACCTGCCGCAACTCGATAAAATACAGGAGGTTCTCCCCTCCAGGCGAGATGAGGCCCATTTCCGCTGAGGCGTCTCCAGGCTGATCACACCTCACCTCTGGAACTTCGAAAGGGTCCTTCACACCCTTGGTGCAAATCAAGAAGTTCCCCGACATACCCGTATCCCCTCGAGAGGAATCACGAGGGTCCCGCCCATATCCAGAGGAGCCCCGTTTCCGCCTCGTAGCTCGAGATGACGGATCCTTTCCCTGCTTCGTCGGGAAAGAGTTCCCGGCCTTCCCGTCGCATCTCAAGAGGAGGCCCTCTCAACAGGAACGGCGAGAGGAACTCCAGGGTCGTGCCACCATTCCAAGAGTCCCCCAGATGTCTCAGTCCATTCCAGAGGAACCTCTTTTCCCTTCACCGGCTCGTCTTTCACGCCGAGGATCGACTCACACCAAGGTGGCACGTGGCACAGCCCTGTGGGAAAGCCTCGTGGGAAAGCCTCGAGGGACAGCCTCGAGGGAAAGCCACAGATCCCTTGAACCACGTGACAGGAAGCGTGACACTACTGCTGCAGCTCGGGAGGAAAGCGCACGTGCATGCCCCAACTCGAGACGAGGCCTCACTCCCCTGGGAGACTCAGAAGCACCCCAAGATCCATGGCAACACTGGAGAGGAATCCTCAGGTTCCAGCCCCGACTCAACACAAGGACTGAGGCCCCGGCATGGACGGGAGACGAAACCCGAGAGGTCCCCTAGCAACTCGCATGCTGACTGGCCTTTCCTGAGGCCACGAGAGCGGGTCCCCTGAGGTCCCCGTCGTAACTCGAGAAGACCTGCCGCAACTCGAGAAAATCCAGGAGGTCTCTCCCCTCCAGGCGAGATGAGGCCCATTTCCGCTGAGGCGTCTCCAGGCTGATCACACCTCACCTCTGGAACTTCGAAAGGGTCCTTCACACCCTTGGTGCAAATCAAGAAGTTCCCCGACATTCCCGTCTCCACTCGAGAGGAATCACGAGGGTCCCGCCCACATCCAGAGGAGCCCCGTTACCCGCCTCGTAGCTCGAGATGAGGGATCCTTTCCCTGCTTCGTCGGGAAAGAGTTCCCCGGCGTTCCCGTCGCATCTCAAGTGGAGGCCCTCTCAACAGGAACGGCGAGAGGAACTCCAGGGTCGTGCCACCATTCCAAGAGTCCCCCAGATGTCTCAGTCCATTCCAGAGGAACCTCTTTTCCCTTCACCGGCTCGTCTTTCACGCCGAGGATCGACTCACACCAAGGTGGCACGTGGCACAGCCCTGTGGGAAAGCCTCGTGGGAAAGCCTCGAGGGACAGCCTCGAAGGAAAGCCACAAATCCCTTGATCCACGTGACAGGAAGCGTGACACTACTGCTGCAGCTCGGGAGGAAAGCGCACGTGCATGCCCCCACTCGAGACGAGGCCTGACTCCCCTGGGGAGACTCAGAAGCACCCCAAGATCCATGGCAACACTGGAGAGGAATCCTCAGGTTCCGTCCCCGACTCCACACAAGGACTGAGGCCCCGGCATGGACGGGAGAGGAATCCCGAGAGGTCCCCTAGCAACTCGCATGGGGACTGGCCTTTCCTGAGGCCACCAGAGCGGGTCCCTGAGGTCCCCGTCGTAACTCGAGAAGACCTGCCGCAACTCGAGAAAATCTAGGAGGTTCTCCCCTCCAGGCGAGATGAGGCCCATTTCCGCTGAGGCGTCTCCAGGCTGATCACACCTCACCTCTGGAACTTCGAAAGGGTCCTTCACACCCTTGGTGCAAATCAAGAAGTTCCCCGACATACCCGTCTCCCCTCGAGGGGAATCACGAGGGTCCCGCCCACATCCAGAGGAGCCCCGTTTCTGCCTCGTAGCTCGAGATGAGGGATCCTTTCCCTGCTTCGTCGGGAAAGAGTTCCCGGCATTCCCGTCCCATCTCAAGAGGAGGCGCTCTCAACAGGAACGGCGAGAGGAACTCCAGGGTCGTGCCACCATTCCAAGAGTCCCCCAGATGTCTCAGTCCATTCCAGAGGAACCTCTTTTCCCTTCACTGGCTCGTCTTTCACGCCGAGGATCGACTCACACAAAGGTGGCACGTGCACAGCCCTGTGGGAAAGCCTCGTGGGAAAGCCTCGAGGGACAGCCTCGAGGGAAAGCCACAGATCCCTTGATCCACGTGACAGGAAGCGTGACACTACTGCTGCAGCTCGGGAGGAAAGCGCACGTGCATGCCCCAACTCGAGACGAGGCCTGACTCCCCTGGGGAGACTCAGAAGCACCCCAAGATCCATGGCAACACTGGAGAGGAATCCTCAGGTTCCAGCCCCGACTCTACACAAGGACTGAGGCCCCGGCATGGACGGGAGACGAAACCCGAGAGGTCCCCTAGCAACTCGCATGCTGACTGGCCTTTCCTGAGGCCACCAGAGCGGGTCCCTGAGGTCCCCGTCGTAACTCGAGAAGACCTGCCGCAACTCGATAAAATACAGGAGGTTCTCCCCTCCAGGCGAGATGAGGCCCATTTCCGCTGAGGCGTCTCCAGGCTGATCACACCTCACCTCTGGAACTTCGAAAGGGTCCTTCACACCCTTGGTGCAAATCAAGAAGTTCCCCGACATACCCGTATCCCCTCGAGAGGAATCACGAGGGTCCCGCCCATATCCAGAGGAGCCCCGTTTCCGCCTCGTAGCTCGAGATGACGGATCCTTTCCCTGCTTCGTCGGGAAAGAGTTCCCGGCCTTCCCGTCGCATCTCAAGAGGAGGCCCTCTCAACAGGAACGGCGAGAGGAACTCCAGGGTCGTGCCACCATTCCAAGAGTCCCCCAGATGTCTCAGTCCATTCCAGAGGAACCTCTTTTCCCTTCACCGGCTCGTCTTTCACGCCGAGGATCGACTCACACCAAGGTGGCACGTGGCACAGCCCTGTGGGAAAGCCTCGTGGGAAAGCCTCGAGGGACAGCCTCGAGGGAAAGCCACAGATCCCTTGAACCACGTGACAGGAAGCGTGACACTACTGCTGCAGCTCGGGAGGAAAGCGCACGTGCATGCCCCAACTCGAGACGAGGCCTCACTCCCCTGGGGAGACTCAGAAGCACCCCAAGATCCATGGCAACACTGGAGAGGAATCCTCAGGTTCCAGCCCCGACTCAACACAAGGACTGAGGCCCCGGCATGGACGGGAGACGAAACCCGAGAGGTCCCCTAGCAACTCGCATGCTGACTGCCTTTCCTGAGGCCACGAGAGCGGGTCCCTGAGGTCCCCGTCGTAACTCGAGAAGACCTGCCGCAACTCGAGAAAATCCAGGAGGTTCTCCCCTCCAGGCGAGATGAGGCCCATTTCCGCTGAGGCGTCTCCAGGCTGATCACACCTCACCTCTGGAACTTCGAAAGGGTCCTTCACACCCTTGGTGCAAATCAAGAAGTTCCCCGACATTCCGTCTCCACTCGAGAGGAATCACGAGGGTCCCGCCCACATCCAGAGGAGCCCCGTTACCGCCTCGTAGCTCGAGATGAGGGATCCTTTCCCTGCTTCGTCGGGAAAGAGTTCCCGGCGTTCCCGTCGCATCTCAAGTGGAGGC